>NC_141001.1:115447392-115624892 GCF_052327205.1 Somniosus microcephalus | reverse complement strand
AAGGACACAGAACCCGTCGGATGCCACCCCACACGAGGACACACCGAAAGCCACAAACCCCGCTCCTGCCACACAGCTCACCACAGAAACCCAGCCAACAACCAGCCCTCAGTCGAGTCCTGCCCAGACTACCGCTACCCAGTCCTCACACACAGGGACGCAGAACCCGTCAGATGCCCCCCCACACGAGGACACACCGAAAGCCTCAAACCCCGCTCCTGCCACACAACATATCCCAGAAACCCAGCCAACAACCAGCCATCAGTCGAGTCCTGCCCAGACTACTGCTACCCAGTCTGAAAAACCAGCCCCTCAGGCGGTCCTGCTGACCGACTCCAACGGAAAGTTTCTGGACCCCCAGAGGCTGTTCCCAGGTCATCAAGTCCTGAAAAAATGGTGCAGCAACACAGAACATGCAATGAAGATCCTGAACAAAGAATCCCTTGGAAGCCCCAAATGGCTTGTGATCCACACAGGCACAAACGACCTACGCACCCTACGGGAAGGCACTGCTAGGGCGGTGAGCAGGATGGCGGAAAAGGCCAGCAAGGAATTCCCCGAGGCGCGGATCGTGATCTCCACACTACTGCCCAGAAAGGACACCCCAGCCTATATAATCCACAACACCAACAGGGAGATCGACACGAGATGTTCTGTCTTCCCCAACGTCTACCTGGCCCATCATCCAAACATCAACACAAGGGACCTCTATGACGAAATACATCTACTCAAACAGCGGATGTGGGTCTTTGCAAAAAACCTCATAAACACTGCCAAAAGACGCAGCCCTCCCACCCCCTCTACCATTGGGAGCCGTAACCCAAACAGGACCACCAATGTCCCCCACCCCCCTTTACAAAACCAACAACAGAACCCAAGACCCCCCTCTAGACCACAGACTGTAGACCAAGAACTGAGAAAGATCATGACGATGCTGAACAGCCTGATAGAAAGCCGGAGAAATTATTAATATTGTTATTTATCATTATCATTATTGTTATCTTATCAGTATTATTACTACTATTAGATAGATATATGTGCATGCCTCATGAAATTTATACTAAATCATCATTTAGCATTATAGAAAATAGTGTTTCCACACTCATCCCACAAAATAGGTCCATTTTATTTCGTTTTATTGAACTATATAAATGCGTTCTTTCCACATAAGCTGCTGGAATATCCAGGGCCTCCGCTCCTCAACTTTTGGGATGAAGAGTACAGACCCTGAATTCCTAAAAGCTATAAAATACATTGATATAATTGTGTTAACAGAAACATGGTGCCAAAAGGACATGCCGACCCACTGTCCCCCAATGTACCATGAAATTATTGTGCCTTCAGTAAAGAACATTAAGACACGCAAGGGCAGAACCTCCGGGGGAATCCTGGTGTGGTATAAAGGAGAACTGAACAAACACATCTCACCGATAAAACAGGGAAAATCACACGTATGGCTAAAATTAGATAAAAATATAGGAATAGAAAAAAACGATGTTTACTTATGTGCGATCTACATACCTCCAATAGAATCGCCATATTTTGAAGAGGAGATATTTGACACTCTCCACATGGAAATCAGCCATTTCCAGGCCCAAGGAAAGGTGCTACTATGTGGGGACCTAAATGCAAGGACAGGATGTGAACCTGACTTCATAGACCCACAGGGCAACAACCATGTGTTTGGCCAGACCCCTCTATATGTCACACCAGCCATCGCAAACCGAAACAACCTCGATTGTGAAATAAATAAAAGCGGTAGGGAGGTAGTGCAACTCTGCCGAGCCTTAGGCCTGTACATAGTTAACGGTAGGTTCAGAGGGGACTCCTTAGGGAGACTCACATATTCCTCAACTCTTGGGTCTAGTGTGGTGGATTATACAATCACTGACCTGGACCCCTGCGATATCAACGCATTCACTGTCAGGCAGCAATCCCCCCTCTCAGACCATAACCAAATAAATGTGTACCTTAAACTTTCTGCCCAAACTACAGACACAAAAAAGGAACCCAGTAAGCTACATAAAATAAACCAGACATACAGATGGGCCCCAGACAGTGGAGATAAATTCATCACAGCACTAAATTCACCTGATCTCACAAGTAAAATTTCAAAATTTAAAGAAAATCTATATGAGATCACCAGAGATGGGGTAAACATGGCCATAGAGGATATAAATATGATCTTTCATGAGGCAGCTGTAAAAGCCGACCTCGTGAAACAGAAGAGGAAGAGTCACAAAAGACAAAATAAAAATAAGAAATGGTTTGACCACGAATGCAAAAATGCCAGAAAAGACCTGAGAAAAATATCAAACCAAAAGCATCGCCAACCAAACAATCCGGACCTACGTACTAGATACAATGAAACCCTCAAAAGATATAAACACACCATTAGGAACAAAACACAAAACTATACCCACAAAATACTAGAAGAAATTGAAAACTCCACCAACCCAAAACAATTCTGGGAAATGTGGAATAACCTGAGTACAACACAATTGCAAGCATTACCAATCCAAGATGGCGACATCTGGAGAACACATTTTGAAAACCTCTACAAAGACATCCCAATAAACGAAACAAACCCAAGTCAACATCAGGTCACAGAAAAACTCCACACATTAGAAGCAACAATCAAAGACAACCAAAACCCTCTAGACTCCCCAATCACATGGAAAGAAATGGCCACAAAAACAAAATCTCTCCACCTAAAGAAAGCCTGTGGCCCAGACAACATCAAAAATGAAATGCTCAAGTTCAGCAATATGGAGATGCAGGGTGCGGTACTCAAATTATTCAACATCATATTACGTTCAGGCTGTTTTCCCGATATCTGGTGCCAAGGACTAATCTCCCCCATATATAAAAGCGGAAACAAATCAGACCCAAATAACTACCGCGGCATCTGTGTCAACAGTTGTCTAGGGAAGTTATTCTGCAGTATTCTAAATAGTAGATTACTTGATTTTCTTAACAAACATAATATCCTCAGAAAAAACCAAATAGGCTTTCTTCCAAAACACCGCACCGCCGACCATATCTATACCCTTCACACCCTCATTGAAAAACATATACACCAAACAAAAAATGGGAAAATATTCGCCTGTTTCATCGACTTCAAGAAAGCCTTTGACTCTATATGGCACGAAGGGCTCTATTATAAACTTCTTCAATGTGGAATAGGGGGCAAAGTCTATGACCTTATTAAATCAATGTATCTGAAAAACAAATGCGGGGTCAAAATTGGAGACAAACGCACCGATTTCTTCACCCAGAGAAGAGGCGTCCGGCAGGGCTGCAATTTGAGCCCGACCCTGTTCAACATATACATAAATGAATTAGCAGACATGCTGGAGCAAAGCGAGTCACCAGGTCTCCGTCTCCTAGATGGAGAAGTGAAATCCCTGTTCTATGCGGACGACCTGGTTCTGCTGTCTCCCACAGAACAGGGATTACAGCAACAACTAGACCTACTCGACAAATACTGCCAAAATTGGGCTCTAACAGTAAATCTAAAGAAAACCAACATCATGATTTTTCAAAAAAGGCCCAGATGTCAGGAAAACAAATACCAGTTTACCCTCAGTGATACCACTATAGGACACACTATGAGCTACACCTACCTTGGTCTAACTATTACAGCATCAGGGAGCTTCAGCATAGCAGTGAATGCACTAAAAGAAAAAGCCCGAAGAGCCCTATATGCAATAAAAAGAAAATTCTACAACATCCAAATCCCAATCAAAATCTGGCTCAAAATATTTGACAGCATAATCCTGCCCATTGCACTGTACGGTAGTGAAGTATGGGGCCCGCTAAATCACCAAAGCTACACTAAATGGGAAAAACATACAATAGAAGCCCTACATGCAGAATTCTGCCGAAGCATCCTTCGCACCCAAAGGAAAACGCCAACAAATGCATGCAGAGCCGAACTAGGCAGATACCCACTGATAATAAACATCCAAAAACGAGCACTAAACTTCCTAAATCACCTCAAATCTAGCTCCCCAGACACCCTTCATTTCAAAGCCTTTCAGACCCAAGAGCTAAACCCAGAAAAGAGTCCCCTGAGTCAGCTGCTACGGAAACTAAGTACTCAGCCGGACCCTGACCAGCCCCAGACCAACACAGCCGCCCAAACACCAATCCGAGTGAACCAAATCATTAAAAAATGCAAAGAAACCTACCTGGAACATTGGAACAAAATAACCGAAAGCCAAAGCAGATTAGAATGTTACCGGGCCCTAAAAAGAGAATATAAACTGGCAGACTACCTCACGACCATCAGAGACACAAAACAGAGACAGACCCTCACCAGGTACAGACTAAGCGACCACCAACTGGAAATTGAAAAAGGCAGATACAAGAAATCCTGGCAGCCTAGAGAGAATAGAATATGCGATCAATGTCTGGCTGGCGAGGTTGAAACAGAAATGCATTTCCTCCTAAAATGCGAAAAATTCAACACATCAAGAAACATATTATTCAACAAGCTAAGCCAAACAACCCCAGATTTCAAGGAATTGGATGATCTGTCAAAATTGAGATTAGTCCTAGGAGAAGGAGACAGACCATACCTTGGGGCCAAATATGTAACAACATGTCACAACCTGAGGACTGTTTAAAATTAAGACTGTTTAAAATTAATATTGAACGTACCAAATGAAGTACAAAGACTGTTTAAAATTAATATTGTTTAAAAGTAATATTGTATGTACCCAACAAATGTCAAATCGATTGACACCTACAGAATGTTGGAAAACTGTACCTTTTTGCTATGTAAGCTTTGGCAATATGGTTCTCTGTAAACTTTCATGCCAATAAAGCATTTTAATTGGAATTGGAATTGGAATTGGAATTGGAGTGAGAGAGAGAGAGAGAGAGAGACAGAGAGAGAGAGAGAGACAGAGAGAGAGAGAGAGAGAAAGAGAGAGAGACAGAGAGAGAGAGAGACAGACAGAGAGAGAGAGAGAGAGAGAGACGGAGAGAGAGACAGTGAGACAGAGAGAGAGAGAGATCACCAGAGATGGTATAAACACAGCCATAGAGGATATAAATATGATCTTCCATGAGGCAGCTGTAAAAGCCGACCTCGTGAAACAGAAGAGGAAGCATCACAAAAGACAAAATAAAAATATGAAATGGTTTGACCACGAATGCAAAAATGCCAGAAAAGACCTGAGAAAAATATCAAACCAAAAGCATCGGCAACCAAACAATCCGGACCTACGTACTAGATACAATGAAACCCTCAAAAGATATAAACACACCATTAGGAACAAAACACAAAACTATACCCACAAAATACTCGAAGAAATTGAAAACTCCACCAATCCAAAACAATTCTGGGAAATGTGGAATAACCTGAGTACAACACAATTGCAAGCATTACCAATCCAAGATGGCGACATCTGGAGAACACATTTTGAAAACCTCTACAAAGACATCCCAAAAAACAAAACAAACCCAAGTCAACATCAGGTCACAGAAAAACTCCACACATTAGAAGCAACAATTAAAGACAACCAAAACCCTCTAGACTCCCCAATCACATGGAAAGAACTGGCCACAAAAACAAAATCTCTCCACCTAAAGAAAGCCTGTGGCCCAGACAACATCAAAAATGAAATGCTAAAGTTCAGTAATATGGAGATGCAGGGTGCGATACTCAAACTATTCAACATCATATTACGCTCAGGCTGTTTTCCCGATATCTGGTGCCAAGGACTAATCTCCCCCATATATAAAAGTGGAAACAAATCAGACCCAAATAACTACCGCGGCATCTGTGTCAACAGTTGTCTAGGGAAGTTATTCTGCAGTATTCTAAATAGTAGATTACTTGATTTTCTTAACAAACATAATATCCTCAGAAAAAACCAAATAGGCTTTCTTCCAAAACACCGCACCGCCGACCATATCTATACCCTTCACACCCTCATTGAAAAACATAAACACCAAACAAAAAATGGGAAAATATTCGCCTGTTTCATCGACTTCAAGAAAGCCTTTGACTCTATATGGCACGAAGGGCTCTATTATAAACTTCTTCAGTGTGGAATAGGGGGCAAAGTCTATGACCTTATTAAATCAATGTATCTGAAAAACAAATGCGGGGTCAAAATTGGAGACAAACGCACCGATTTCTTCACCCAGAGAAGAGGCGTCCGGCAGGGCTGCAATTTGAGCCCGACCCTGTTCAACATATACATAAATGAATTAGCAGACATGCTGGAGCAAAGCGAGTCACCAGGTCTCCGTCTCCTGGATGGAGAAGTGAAGTCCCTGTTCTATGCGGACGACCTGGTTCTGCTGTCTCCCACAGAACAGGGATTACAGCAACAACTAGACCTACTCGACAAATACTGCCAAAATTGGGCTCTAACAGTAAATCTAAAGAAAACCAACATCATGATTTTTCAGAAAAGACCCAGATGTCAGGAAAACAAATACCAGTTTACCCTCAGTGATACCACTATAGGACACACTATGAGCTACACCTACCTTGGTCTAACTATTACAGCATCAGGGAGCTTCAGCATAGCAGTGAATGCACTAAAAGAAAAAGCCCGAAGAGCCCTATATGCAATAAAAAGAAAATTCTACAACATCCAAATCCCAATCAAAATCTGGCTCAAAATTTTTGACAGCATAATCCTGCCCATTGCACTGTACGGTAGTGAAGTATGGGGCCCGCTAAATCACCAAAGCTACACTAAATGGGAAAAACACACAATAGAAGCCCTACATGCAGAATTCTGCCGAAGCATCCTTCGCACCCAAAGAAAAACGCCAACAAATGCATGCAGAGCCGAACTAGGCAGATACCCACTGATAATAAACATCCAAAAACGAGCACTAAACTTCCTAAATCACCTCAAATCTAGCTCCCCAGACACCCTTCATTTCAAAGCCTTTCAGACCCAAGAGCTAAACCCAGAAAAGAGTCCCCTGAGTCAGCTGCTACTGAAACTAAGTACTCAGCCGGACCCTGACCAGCCCCAGACCAACACAGCCGTCCAAACACCAATCCGAGTGAACCAAATCATTAAAAAATGCAAAGAAACCTACCTGGAACATTGGAACAAAATAACCGAAAGCCAAAGCAGATTAGAATGTTACCGGGCCCTAAAAAGAGAATATAAACTGGCAGACTACCTCACGACCATCAGAGACACAAAACAGAGACAGACCCTCACCAGGTACAGACTAAGCGACCACCAACTGGAAATTGAAAAAGGCAGATACAAGAAATCCTGGCAGCCTAGAGAGAATAGAATATGCGATCAATGTCTGGCTGGCGAGGTTGAAACAGAAATGCATTTCCTCCTAAAATGCGAAAAATTCAACACATCAAGAAACATATTATTCAACAAGCTAAGCCAAACAACCCCAGATTTCAAGGAATTGGATGATCTGTCAAAATTGAGATTAGTCCTAGGAGAAGGAGACAGACCATACCTTGGGGCTAAATATGTAACAACATGTCACAACCTGAGGACTGTTTAAAAGTAAGACTGTTTAAAATTAATATTGAACGTACCAAATGAAGTAGAAAGACTGTTTAAAATTAATATTGTTTAAAAGTAATATTGTATATACCCAACAAATGTCAAATCGATTGACACCTACAGAATGTTGGAAAACTGTACCTTTTTGCTATGTAAGCTTTGGCAATATGGTTCTCTGTAAACTTTCATGCCAATAAAGCATTTGAACTGAACTGAACTGAACTGAGAGACAGAGAGAGAGACAGACAGAAAGAGAGAGAGAGAGAGAGAGAGAGAGAGACAGAGAGAGAGACAGACAGAGAGAGAGACAGACAGAGAGAGAGACAGACAGAGAGAGAGAGAGAGAGAGAGAGAGACAGAGAGAGAGAGAATTCTGCCGAAGCATCCTTCGCACCCAAAGAAAAACGCCAACAAATGCATGCAGAGCCGAACTAGGCAGATACCCACTGATAATAAACATCCAAAAACGAGCACTAAACTTCCTAAATCACCTCAAATCTAGCTCCCCAGACACCCTTCATTTCAAAGCCTTTCAGACCCAAGAGCTAAACCCAGAAAAGAGTCCCCTGAGTCAGCTGCTACTGAAACTAAGTACTCAGCCGGACCCTGACCAGCCCCAGACCAACACAGCCGTCCAAACACCAATCCGAGTGAACCAAATCATTAAAAAATGCAAAGAAACCTACCTGGAACATTGGAACAAAATAACCGAAAGCCAAAGCAGATTAGAATGTTACCGGGCCCTAAAAAGAGAATATAAACTGGCAGACTACCTCACGACCATCAGAGACACAAAACAGAGACAGACCCTCACCAGGTACAGACTAAGCGACCACCAACTGGAAATTGAAAAAGGCAGATACAAGAAATCCTGGCAGCCTAGAGAGAATAGAATATGCGATCAATGTCTGGCCGGCGAGGTTGAAACAGAGATGCATTTCCTCCTAAAATGCGAAAAATTCAACACATCAAGAAACATATTATTCAACAAGCTAAGCCAAACAACCCCAGATTTCAAGGAATTGGATGATTTGTCAAAATTGAGATTAGTCCTAGGAGAAGGAGACAGACCATACCTTGGGGCCAAATATGTAACAACATGTCACAACCTGAGGACTGTTTAAAATTAAGACTGTTTAAAATTAATATTGAACGTACCAAATGAAGTACAAAGACTGTTTAAAATTAATATTGTTTAAAAGTAATATTGTATGTACCCAATTAAATGTCAAATCGATTGACACCTACAGAATGTTGGAAAACTGTACCTTTTTGCAATGTAAGCTTTGGCAATATGGTTCTCTGTAAACTTTCATGCCAATAAAGCATTTGAATTGGAATTGGAATTGGAATTGGAGAGAGAGAGAGAGAGAGACAGTGAGACAGAGAGACAGAGACAGAGAGAGAGAGACAGAAAGGCAGAAAGAGAGAGACAGAGAGAGACAGAGACAGAGAGAGACAGAGACAGAGAGACAGAGACAGAGAGAGAGAGACAGAAAGGCAGAAAGAGAGAGACAGAGAGAGACAGAGACAGAGAGAGACAGAGACAGTGAGACAGAGAGACAGAGACAGAGAGAGACAGAAAGGCAGAAAGAGAGAGACAGAGAGAGACAGAGACAGAGAGAGACAGAGACAGTGAGACAGAGAGACAGAGACAGAGAGAGACAGAAAGGCAGAAAGAGAGAGACAGAGACAGAGAGACAGTGAGACAGAGAGAGAGACAGAGAGACAGAAACAGAAATAGAGAGAGAGGCAGAGTGAGAGACAGAGAGAGAGATAGAGACAGAGACTGAGAGAAAGAGACAGAGACTGAGAGAAAGAGAGAGACAGACAGAGACAGAGAGAAACAGAGAGAGAGACAGAGAGAGAGAGAGAGAGAGAGACAGGGAGAGAGGGATAGAAAAAGAGACAGAGAAAGAGAGAGAAAGACATGGATGAGCTCAACTGGGTGTGATGTGCGTTCTTTTATGGCAAAACATCTATTGTAATCTCGGTGTTGACTGAGTATATGTTCATTTAATCTTTAATCAGTAATTTAAAATTGTGCTACTCACAGGTGGTGGATTGACACTGTGATTAAAAATGCTTGGGCTAGATTTTCAGTTGCTTGCGCCAGCAGTTAGCGCCTTAAGAGAAGTGATTTTCGGGCGCTATGCGTGTAGCGCCTGGGCGCAGCGCAGTTTGCGCCCCGCCCCAAATTAAGTTGCCCGTTAGCGCCGGCGCAAAGTTTAGCGGCCGCCCGGATGCGCGCGCAGAAAATGACGTCACATCCTCGTGCAACGCCCTTTGGCCGCCCCGAATCCAAACTTCAGTCGGACCGCCCCATTGTGCGCCTGGCGTCCAGAGCGTTTGTAAAATGGAACGCAACACACCCTGGGGAGCGCAAATTAAAGGGCACTCGTACAAAAGGCACTCTGCATGTGTTGTGTGGAAGTAAGCTGTGTGTTGTTCTGAACGGTCTATTTATGTTTCCGGGCACCAATCATTATTCTTCCTCCTCCTCCTCCTCCTCCTCCTCCTCCTCCTCCTCCTTCCCGTTTCTCCCCAGACTTTGCATTTGAAAAAAATACATGCACCCTTCCCCTTTAAGAGCTCACTGGCACCAGAGTGTCTGCCGTGCGCTGCGCCCGAGCTCGGGTGTTGCGCTCTCCACCGCCGGCTTAGCGCCTAAAGATACTAGTGGAACGCCTCTTTTAGCGCTCCACCAACCTCTTAGGGCGAAGCCACTGAATTTCCGGCAACGGGGCGCTACTTTGGGGCGGGCGATAACTTCGGGCGGGCGCTAAGGTTAGCGCCCCAAAACTGTCTATACTGAAAATCTAGGCCCTTATTTTTTTGTGCTGAACCCATTTTCAGCTGTATTAACCAAATGATGAGATTAATAATGAGCCAACTGCATTTAAAATAAAACGAGGAGATATATTAATTAAACTAATGAAACTCAAAGAGGATTAAAACCCCTGGAGGGAGAAATTCAGTTAGTTAGCGACTCCTGTTAGCGCCGGGGCGAGGCGAATCCAGCGCCGCGCGGCAAATCCAGTCACCCCTTAATGCCGCCGCTAACAGTTAGTGACTGGGGCTTTAGCGCCAGGCAGGTCGTGATGTCAGTGAGCATGCAACGCTCACTGAGCGCCCGATATGCCAAATTGACTATCGCCCCCTGCCTTAGCGCCTCGCCCCGACAGCGACAGGAAGAGGAGGCGTGAAGCAGGCGGATGGTGGCTCCAGTGATCAGTCGCAGCTGTCAGGCTAGTGCTGTTTCACTGCTTCCTTGCCAGTTTGCGATTGTGCAAGAGTTTAATTCAGTCATTTAAAGGTTCTTTAGTATCAGGAGTGTTGTGGCTACTAAACATTTGTTACATTTATTCTCACAACAATCAAAGTGCTACACATCATTACATTAATGGGGGCTGTACTGGCAGTCGACCTCACCCTCCAGGATCTACTGCGGAGGGAGCGCAGGCAGCGAGAAAGATTGCAAAATGTGGCCAGAGGGAGGAGGAGGGCCATGAGGGCTCTCAACAGGAAGTCTTACCCCCCGTGGGTATTCCGACTGCACTTCTCCTACCTCCAATTAAGCAAGGAGCAGTGTATTACAAGGCTCCACTTCAGCAATGAGGTAGTCACAGAACTCTGCCACCTCCTGTAGCCAGACCTCGAGCCTCAGATCAGGGCGATCACGGCTCTCTCAGTGGCAGTCAAGGTCACCGCCGCCCTCAATTTCTTCGCCAGAGGTTCCTTCTGGTCTTCAACGGGAGATATAGCTAACATCTCGCAGTTCGCAGTCCATCGCTGCATCTGGGAGGTCACAGAGGCTCTCTACAGCAGGAGATGGGGCTACATTTCCTTCCCCATCACCAGAGACAAGCAGGACGAATGGGCATGTGGCTTTGCCAGGATAGCGGGATTCCCCATGTTGCAGGGCGCCATTGGCTGTACCCACATGGTTTTTCGCACACCGCATAACAATCCTGAGGTCTTCCGTAACCGCAAAGGCTACCACCTACTTAATGTGCAGTTGGTGTGCGACCAGACAGCGAATTCTCAATGTGAATGCCCGCTATCCTGGCAGCAGCCACGATGCCTTCATCCTGTGGCAGACCAGTGTGCCAGCTCTGTTCCAGCCACCACATCAAGCTGCTGGGAGACAAGGGGTATCCGTTCTCCTCCTGGCTCATGACTCCCCTCTGCAACTCCAGTACTTCGGCTCAGCATTCATATAATGAGAGCCATGCCGCCACCAGGAACATCATCGAGCAGATCTTCGGGGTGCTCAAGCAACGGTTCCGCTGCCTTGACCGCTCGGGAGGAGCCCTCCAGTACTCGGCTGAGTGGGTGTCCCATTTCATCATGGTGTGCTGCATGCTCCACAACTTGGCCGTCATGAGGGCCCAGCCCTTGCCACCAGGGATTGTGGGACCACCTCAGGAGGAGGAAGAGGGAGAGGAGGAGGAGGAGGAACAGGAGCGAGGAGGAGCAGGATGATGAGGAGGAGGAGAAGGAGGAGGAGGAGGAGGAGGGACAGGAGCGAGGGAGGAGGCAGCCACTCAGTCGGCTTTCTGGAAGGGCGGTCTGTGACCATCTCATCAGACTGCAGTTTCAATAAATTAAACCCCAGATCCCCATTGCTCACCACATCCCCATCTTTTCATCCCTGTCACAGGCCATATCACAGTGCGAAGCTGAAATGAGAGACAGCACAAAATCATCAAAGCCAATTAATAAATTTATCAATAATCAGTGAACACATATTTACAACAATAATATTAGCTATTCACCCTTGTACAATCCCTTAGTGCCTCTCGTTACTGTGCCTTTGCCTACTCTAGTGCTCCTACGTAGTGTTGGCCCAGTGGCTGCAGCATGGCGGGTGGAAGGCTACTGAGTGTCCATGCGGGAGACTTCAGATGGCCTTGCAGGATGCCCTCGACCAGCTTTGGGCCTGGAAGGCCCGGCTGTAGACTGCACCACCTCAGAATGGGCGGCAGCAGTCTGGGCTGGCTGGATGACAGGCAGCGACAAGGGCAATGGCGGAGTGGCAGTGGTGGGAGCAGGAATGCTGTCATCCTGAGAGAGGACAGCAGCTTCCTGCTCCATTGACCCACTGCCACTCCCCCGGGGCAGCACCTCAGCATCCCTAGCAATGTGTTGGAGCACAGATTGCTGGCGTGAAAGCCCCAGTCGACAGTGGTAGACCCAGCCATGATGGCAGCAGTCAGAGATTGCATGGCATCAAGCTGAGACTGCATGAGAACTGTCTGAGACTCGATGGCACCAAGCATAGATTGCATTACAGCACTAAGACGTTGCGTCGCTTCCGCCTGTGCTGCCATGGCAGCTGCCAGATCGCCCATGACATGTGGCATCAGGTCTGGGCCACCACGGTCTCTCTGGGAGTCTACTATCCTTTGCAGATTGCAAATGATGGGCTCCATGGCTTGCGCAGACCCTTGTGCAATGTTGGAGGCGGACTACTCCATGCTCCTTACCATTGCCGAGAGGCTCTCGGGCACCCTTGCCAATGCACTTATCATCTCCGTGTGCATCCTCATCACCCTTCTTCTAAAGTCCCCCATATCGAGGTCCTCATCTGAGTCCTGTGCAACAGAACTCGCGCTCAAACTCGCCCTCCGGGGAGCTGGCCCCCAAGCTACCCTTTCCCACTGGCCTTGCTGCAGCCCACTCGTCCCCGGTGCCTCACCCTGTGCAGATTCCACTACTATACTAACCTCTGAAGAATGCATAGGCCTAGAAATTGGGTTGGGGCGCCAAAGTGGCGCAAAAGTCGCCTGAGCGCAGGAATTAGCGCAGCGATCGAAGTGATACCGATCGCCAGAAATTCAGTTTCAGTGCCCCTTGAGGGAGACGGGGCGAGGTTCGAGGCGCTCCGCGTCCCTCTTAGGGCGCTGAAACTGATTATCGCAGCGCAACGTGCCGCAGCGCCACATGCTGCGGCACGGCACGCTGCGGTACTGCAGGCCTTCCTCCCACTGTTAAGGGGGAGGTGCCTGCAACAGCGCGATCCCCAATCGCGAGTGCCGGCAAATGAGCCTGGCACCAAGGAGAAGTGCCAGGCTCTCGGGAAACAGCCGACAATGCCGCGGGGGGGGTTAGGAGGCCGGGGACGGAGGTGCTGGCAGGCGACCGCCAAAAAAGCGGCTGCCCCGCACCTCCACCTTAACTTGCGCCGCTGCCGGCACAGTAAGGCCCCGTGAACCGGGCGCGGGTAGCGAGCGGCGCAACTGCGGCGTTCGCTACCAAATATCACGAACGGGGCACGAATGGGGCGCTGCGCACACCGATGACGTCATCGGTGGCGGCGCAGCGCAAATGCCTAACGCCACCATTCGCGCCCCTACTGAATATCGCCGGAGACGCAGCCAGTGGCGCTACAGCCACTGACTGCCTCTTTAGGCGCTAACAGGTGGCGCTACTCACCCAATTTCTCCCCCATAGTGTCAGTGTCTGAGCTGGTGCCTGCGGGTGAGACATGCAGTGACGTGGTGTGTTCTTCCTCTTCTCCCGCCTCGCTCTCTACGGTGCCCTCAGGGACAGGCTGCTCAGGTGCTTGCTCATTATCTGGAAGCATAAAGGCTCAAGAGACGGGTTAAGGTGAGGGGAGGGGGGCAGGAAGGGAGAAAGGCATGCATACAGCATGATTAGCTGGAAAGCGGGAAAGGCTTGTGGGGCGAGGGGGAAGTGGGATGTGAGAAGAAAGGAGTCGGGATGAACAGACCGTTATTCTCCCAACGGGGTCAACATTGCCGGTGGCCACGGCACCCACCACCTGGCGCCCAATAATTTGCAGCACTCTTTCCTCCAGCTCAGACAGTGGTTGGGTGTCAGGTTGTTCCCCGCCTGTGCACTCCTGCTCCCTCCTGTTGTGAGTGACATTGGCCTGTAAGACAGAGGAAATTGTGTGAGTGAGTGTGGAGCAATGTGTTTGGGAGATGTGGCTGAATAGCTGTCATTGTGTGCAAGGGTGAGATGCGGGTGTGAGTATTGGTAGGTGGAGATAGTTTGTGGGTGAGTGTGTGCCGGGCAGTGTGTGCAGTCTAAGGTTCACCCTGACCACCCGAGTGAGGTTGTTAAATTTCTTCCTGCACTGTGTGTGGGTCCTGGGCCCGAGACCTGCTGGGCAACCTCCCTCCACATGGTGCGGGAGACTTGCGGCGAGGGCCTCCTGCCGCTTGCTGGGTAGAGCACCGCCCTCCATCTCTCCACAGCGAGGACCAACACCTCCAATGCCTGGTGGCAGGATCTGCGAGCTCTCTCCCTGGGCCATTGATCTGCCATAATGACACCTCCTTCAGTGGTCCGGTTCCTTCTCCTTGGCCTTCTACTGCTTGCTGAGACAGCTGCAGAACCAGCAACGCTGAGAATGAGGTTCTATAGCATCATTGAACCTCCCCTTTAAGAACTGGAAAAAGCCTGTGGCAATGACGACTAGCGATTGCACTGCACCTGAAATTGGTCAGCGCTTTGAGTCTAACGCCACTGAGCTAGGTCATTAGCGCTTGATATAGTGCTCCCATCCTTTCTTTGAGCGATGACACTGAATTTAGCATGCAGCAAGATTCATTAGCGCCTGGCGCTAAATCTCAACATTTTCAGACGTTAGTGCCCAGTCCTGGGTGATAATGAATTTTGCCCAGCTGGTTCGGAAGGATTACATCTGTGCATTTTAAAAGAATCTAGGGAAGAGATAGCAAAGGCATTACTACATATATTTATTAATTTGTTAGAAAAAGGTGCAGTGCCAGAGGACTGGTGGATAGCTAATGTAATACCGATATTTAAGAAGGGAGATAGAACATGTCCAGGGAACTATAGACCAGTCAGCTTAACATCAGTGGTAGAAAAATAATGGAATCCCTATTAAAGGAGAAAATGGAAGAACATCTAGAAGCCAAAAATATAATAAATAGTCAGCAAGGATATCAAAAGGGAAAGTCTTGCTGGACCAACCTCATTGAATTTTTTGAAGAGGTAACAGAGAGAGTAGACAAGGGTAATGCAGTAGATGTAATTTATCTAGATTTTCAAAAGGCCTTCGATAAGGTACCACATAATAGATTAATGAATAAGGCCTGAGAATGCGGAGTCAGGGGAAAAGTAGCAGAATGGATAACTAGCTGGCTTCAGGACAGAAAGCAGAGAGCAGGGGTAAAGGGTAACTATTCAGAGTGGCAGAAGGTGGGTAGTGGTGTTCCACAAGGATCAGTGCTGGGACCACTGCTGTTCACAATTTATATTAATGATTTAGACTTTGGAATCAAAAACACAATTTCTAAATTTGCAGATGAAACCAAATTGGGGGGGGGATAGTCAATACTGAGGAGGACTACAAAAAATTACAAAAAGACATTAATAAACTTGCAGAATGGGCATATAATTGGCAAATGGAATTCAACACAGATAAATGTTGGTAAGAAAAATAGGGGGGTCACATATTACAGGAAACTCTCATTTAAACGGCACCTAAATATCCGGAATTCTTTATTAACCGGCAAAATTCTCGCTCCGAAAACAACACCTCAATAACCGGCAATGTTGCCGAGTCCGAGTCTCCCGTGGTGGCCGAGTTAGTCGGTGGGGGTAGTTCTCCAAACTGCCACTACTCGGCTTCTTGGCGCTGTCGGGAGTCGGAACACCTCAATACCCCTGTAACAGGAGTCTGGCTCTCCCGCGCTGCCGGTAGTCTCTTCTGATCTGCCATTTTACAGGGTTACTGTGTGTCCCCCACGCTGCTGGTAGTCATTGCATTGCATTACCCTCAACTGGCAGTACTGTACTTAATCAAGCATCTTCCACCATCCATTTAACACAACATTCTGTAGGTGAGTACCCAGTTACTGTATACTGCACATTGCTTGATTTTTAAATTTTCTTTGTTAAAAATAGCCTCGGTAGATAATCCTCTCTGTCATCCGGGAATTTTTATAAACCAGCAACACGCCGGTCCCGTCGGTGCCGGATAAAAAAGAGTTTCCTGTACCTGGAAAATAAGAAACTAAATGGGGTAGAGGAGCAAAGGGATCTCGAGTACAAATACACAAATCACTAAAAGTATCGACACAGGTGAGTAAGGCCATAAAAAAAAGCAAACCAAGCACTAGGGTTTATTTCTAGAGGGATACAATTGAAAAGTAGTGAAGATATGCTAAATTTGTATTGAACCTTGGTTAGACCACACTTGGAGTACTGCATACAATTCTGGTCGCCATATTATAAAAAGGATATAGCACTGGAGAGGGTGCAGAGAAGATTTACAAGGATGATACCAGAACTGCGAGGGTATACATATCAGGAAAGGATGAACAGGCTGGGTCTCTTTTCTCTTGAAAAGAGAAGGCTGAGGGGTGACCTAATAGAGATCTTTAAACTCATGAAAGGTTTTGATAGAGTGGATACAGAGAGAATGTTTCCACTTGTGGGGAAGAGCATAACTAGAGGCCATCAATATAAGATAGCCACCAAGAAATCAAATAGGAAATTCAGAAGAAACTTCTTTACCCAGAGAGCGGTGAGAATGTGGAACTCGCTACCACAGGGAGCGGTTGAAGCGAATAGTATAGATACATTTAAGGGGAGGCTAGACAAGCATATGAGGGAGAAGGGAATAGAGGGTTACGCTGATAGAGCCAGATGAGGAAAGTTGGGAGGAGGCTCGAGAGGAGCATAAACGCCGGCATGGACTGGTTGGGCTGAATGGTCTGTTTCTGTGCTGTATATCCTATGTAATCCTATGTAAGTTACCACTCTTAAATATATCAAGGAATAATTTTTAAAGCAACATTTTTTTTGCAAAATACTTTCTAAAGCGTTGCCCAATTGCGCTGCTTCATGGCAGATTTTGCGTTCGGCGATATGCAAATGAGTTTGAGCGAAAACTCGAGAGAAAAAAAAAAACACTTCTCAAAACGGGCGCAAATTTGGGAGCAACTTGCACCTGGATCGCCGATTGGACCCAAAGGGGAAACCCAGAGAATGGTGAACCTGTGGAATTCTCTACCAAAGAAGGCAGTTGAGGCTAATTCATTAAATATATTCAAGAAGGAGTTGGATATATTTCTTAAGGCTAAAGGGATCAAGGGATATGGGGAGAAGGCAGGGACAGGGTACTGAATTTGGATGATCAGCCATGATCTCATTAAATGGCGGAACAGGCTCGAAGGGCCAAATGGCCTACTCCTGCTCCTATCTTCTATGTTTCTATGTTTCCAGAAATTCAGTTGTTAGCGCCAGCCGCTAGCGCCTTAGGAGGAGGAGAAGTGGGGCGCTAAGCGGCTAGCGCCCGGGCGCGGGGCGATCTGCGTCTCTCGCGAACTTCACTTACGATTTAGCGGCGGCGCAAAACCGCAGCGCCCGCTCAGCTGCGCGCGCAGATCCTGACGTCATTTCATGGTGCAACGCCCTTGGTGCGCCCCGAACCGGAACTTCAGTGGCGCCGCCCTTCTGTGCGCCTGGCGCCCCCAGCGACTGGTAGAGGGGAATGGTTCCCAGTCGCTGCAGGGCGCGGGGGATGCTATTTAAAGGGGACTCCTCCTGCAGTATAAGTGGCAGCCATTTTGTGCCAATCCTTCTGTGTGAGAGGCAAAGGCAGAGAGCTTTCTGCTTTGACTCAGCGCTCGCACAGGTACTTCTGGCTTCAGGCCAAAGCTTTGCACTTGGATTTCACTTTCAGTACCATAGCCTTGAGTTGCCACATATAATGGGAGCTGCAATGGGTTGGCTTTCTGCATTGCATTCAAAGGGATCAGAGACGCCATGAGAGAGTGCCAGTCATGGCCAGATGGAGAAGGGCCAACAAGCGTCAGCACAGGAGGCCTTACCCACCCAGGGTATACCACCAGCAGTTCTCATATCTGAACATGTCTGAGGAGCAGTGTGTTCGGAGGCTGCGATTCAGAAGGGAGGTGGTCACTGAGATCTGCCACCTGCTTCGCACAGATCTGCAGCCACAGCTGAGGAGCAGGACGTTTCTGTCGGTGGCAGTGAAGGTGACGGTGGCTCTCAACTTCTATGCCACCGGCTCCTTCCAATCCGCTACTGGGGACATTGCCAACATCTCCCAGTTCGTGGTACATTGCTGCATCCGCCAGGTGAACAATGCCCTTTTCAGAAGGAGACGTCAGTACATCTCCTTCCCCATGACCCTGGACAAGCAGCAAGAGCGTGCAATGGGGTTTGGAAGAATAGTGGCCTTCTCCATGGTCCTGAGCGTAGAACTGATGAACCAGCAATGGTCAGGCCTTGCTTCAGGGCTGCAGTGTGCAGGGCATGGCAGCCAAACAAGTCGACCCTCCCCCTTTAAGAGCTGACCGGCACCAGCGTGTCTGCCTTCAATCAGAAACTCGCCGCACCTGCGCTGCGCCCGCCCTCGGTGTTAGCGCCTTGGCACGCCGGCTTAGCGCCTTATGATAGTCATGCACCTCCTGCTTTAGCGCAGCAGCAATCTCTTGGGGCGATGCAACTGAATATCGGCGAAGGTGGCGCTAAGTTGCGCTGGGCGCAAAATTTAGCGAATGCCCAGCTGTAGCGCCCCAAACGTGGCTATACTGAATTTCTAGGCCTATGTTTCTACATTAATACCAGATGCCTACCTTCAATTGCTGTGTATCCTTGCTTTTAAAAATGGAACGGGATCAAAATTAAACAGAGAAGTAAAGAAATATATGGAAAGCAAAGACCACTCGTTTACAGCTTTCACAGAGTCGTAGATTTCAATCTCCAATGCAGCGATAAAAATTCCAGAGTACCATGTAATAAAGATGGAAGTTGACATATTCAGTGACTGTAAATGAATGGCTCTTAACTGTGTGTTACAGGGGGTAAGGCCTGTTATCAATCAGAATCTCCACCAACTTATTACTTATTTACCGGTCACTGCTGTATGCCACACTTAATTGCTGTCATCACACTCCCGCCATCACACTTTGCGGATGAGCCTCAGAGTAAAACGGAGAAGCAAGCGAGAGCAGAAGGGGTAAAGACTCCACCAATCCAAGGCAAGCAACGCAGTTAGAAAACTGCCAATGAGAATTTAGTGACAGCTCATGGAAATAAACAATTCTGAATGGCCAGTTAGGAGAACATATGAATTAGGAGCAGGAGTAGGCCATACGGCCCCTCGAGCCTGCTCCGCCATTCAATGCGATCATGGCTGATCTTTGACCTCAACTCCACTTTCCCGTCCGATCCCCATATCCCTTGATTCCCCAAGAGTCCAAAAATCTATCGATCTCAGCCTTGAATATACTCAACGACTGAGCCTCCACAGCCCTCTGGGGTAGAGAATTCCAAAGATTCACAACCCACTGAGTGAAGAAATCTCTCCTCATCTCAGTCTTAAATGGCCGACCCCTTAACCTGAGACTCTGACCCTAGTTCTAGACTCTCCAGCCAGGGGAAACATCCTCCCTGCATCTACCCTGTCAAGCCCTCTAAGAATTTCATGCGTTTCAATGAGATCGCCTCATTCTTCTAAACTCCAGAAAGTATGGGCCCATTTTACTCAATCTATCCTCATAGGACAATCTGCTCATCCCAGGAATCAATCCAGTGAAGCTTTGTTGCCCTCCCTCTAAGGCAAGTATATCCTTCCTTAGGTAAGGAGACCAAAACTGTGCCCAGTACTCCAGGTGTGGTCTCACCAAAGCCCTGTACAATTGCAGCAAGATTTCCTTACTCTTATACTCCAACCCCCTCGCAATAAAGGCCAACATATTACTTGCCTTTGTACTGATGAAACAAAAAGGTGAACCAATCAATTAGCTCAAAAAAAATCTTGACAGCAACTTCTCTGCCCCTCCTCCAAAGCACCAGAGTTACTTATAATAAAAATGTAACTTATCATAAAATCATAGGAACTTACTAAGGAGACCATTTGGTCCATCGTGCTTGTGCTGGCTCTTTGAAAGAGCGACCATGCTGAAGTGGGGCTTTCGAGCTCTGCTGCAATTAAGGGGTTAAGAATGGGTCTCGGGGACCGAATGAGCTAATAAGCCTTTTTGCAGAAGTAAGCTGTTCTAAGTTGCTTAACTGGCAGTCGAGATAACGGTAAGAATAACATGTTGATTTTGCAGTAGTGTTAGAATGATTAACGACTGCTAGCTGTGTAACTTGGAGACAATTGCAAATAGACAGACCGTTGACCCACAAGAGGCCTAGAGGATGTATTTCTGCTCTGGCAGGTAAGCAGAACCATGAGTCAGAAGTAAAAAGTCCTCGAGGGGCAGGAAAGCAGGACAATGCATCAGGATAACAATGTTGGTGAAACCCCACCTGGCATAAGCAAAGGTCATAGTTGCAGCGAAAGTTTGCGGTGATAACAGACGTATGCTTTTCCGATAATGAAGGTGGTACCTTAATGGCACGCGATTGTAGGCGGCATTGATGTAAGTTCTGCTGTATGTTGTATAAAAGAATGCTTAAAACTTTGTATCAGCGGAGAGAAGCCTGGCTAGACCGATAGCAGGTTGTCCCCCCACCGGTGCGAATAAAGACTGCTTGAATCTTCGAGCACAGACCTGGTGTCGAGTGTTTATTTCAAATACTCCACTACAATGCTTAGTCTGACATCCTCACTTTTTGTCCGTAACCCTGTGAGTTCCTCATCCTCCAGAACCCATCCAACTCCCTCTTAAAATTATTGATGGAATCCGCTTCCACCACCTTTTCAGGTCGAGTGTTCCAGATCCCCACAACTCTCCGAGTGAAAAAAATTCTCCTCGTCTCCCCTCTAGATCTTTTGCCAATGATTTTAAATCTATGACCGCTGTTTATTAACCCCCTCACCACTATCAAATCGATTGCCCTAATGTTATGCCTCAGGTATCGGAACACACCCATTGTTATAAAAAGTCGAATCATTGTGAGCAATGCCAAGGGAGATCGGCCAGCAAGGTATTACATTTCAGTTTTTTAATGATCGATTTTCAACTCTACAATTATTTGCAAACTTCACACAGAAAACGATAAATAAAGCTTTATAGCATCATATTTGGTTCTGTAACTCAAGTTAAATTGGACCTTTCTAACTGTTTTACATTAATATAGGATCTGATAATGAATTTCGTACCTGCAGGGCATCTTACATCTCTACAGTAGTAATGGTTCTGGGATGCTGTCTATAGGAATGCTGAGGTCTCTCTCCCAGTCGAGGTACCTGAGGGCCACAGGCATGAAGGCTCCTCGGTTTCTCCATCGCACTCACATTCAGGACTGACTGCAGACAGGCGATCTTCTCAATCCTGGAGAAAGAGGAGAGATTTGAGCAAGTTTTAGCACTTGCATGTAGCTTCCTGGCAAAAGCATCCGGTGGGATATTCCACCCTGGACCTCAAGCCCTGACTGCACGTGAAGGGAAGTTCTCACAGGGCGAATTCAATTTCCACAAATAGCGCTGCTTCCCAGGATCAAACAAACACCAAAATCAAAAATCAAAAAGCTGAAAGTAGATGAGGTGCTTTGTTCAAATCTAAATAAATAATCGTTGGGAGGGAGGGAAGGAGGGAAGGAGAGAAAGAAGGAGGGAAGGGGAGAAAGAAGGAGGAAAGGAGTGAAAAGAAGGAGAGAAAGAGAAGGAGAGAAAGGGAAGGAGAGGAAAGGAAGGAGAGGAAAGGAAGGAGAGAATGGGAAGGAGTGAATGGGAAGGAAAGGAAAGGAAGGAGAGGAAAGGAAGGAGAGAATGGGAAGGAGAGGAAGGGAAGGAGAGAATGGGACGGAGAGGAAAGGAAGAAGAGAATGAGAAGGAGAGGAAGGGAGGAAGGAAGGAAGGGTTTGCATTTCTTAAAGCGCATTTCACAACCACAGGAGTTCCCAGATACTTCACAGCCAATGAAGTGCAGTCACTGTTGTAATGTGGGAAATGCGGCAGCCAGTTTGCGCACAGCAAGCTCCCACAAACAGCAATGAGATCAATGCCCAGATAATCCGCTTTAGTGATGTTGGTTATGGGATTAAATATTGGCCCGGGTCACTTGTGTAAAAATTCATCTGATAAGTCTGATACTAAATCGACTTCAGGATGTCTGAAGGAAAAGGGCTCTTAAAAGGTGGGAGGATTGTTAATTGACACATTGTAAAAGATCACATAGCAAAGGATAGAAAGGTGCGTTGAAAGGCTGAGATGAGAGAGATGGAATGGGAGGAGTCTCGCCTGGAGTAGAAACACCAGCAGAGACTAGTTGGGCTGCATGGGCTGCTTCTGGAGACTCCCCCCATTCCACCTGCCTCATCTCAGCCTTTCAGCATATCTTTCTGTTCCATTCTCTCTCATGTACTCGTCTAGTTTCCTTTCGAAAGCATCTAGGAGATTTGCCTTAACCACTTCCTATGGTAGCGAGTTCCACACAAAATTTGGCAATGGGTTGACAGTATTTCCTCTGCTGTGCGTTTAGTGATGACACTTTTGCAAAACATTGTTAGGAGCAGGAATTAATTTATTTAAATGTTATGCTTGGATCGGGTCCTCTGCATAATGGGAGTGAGAGGAAATTGGTACACTTTCCACTTCACACTTGGATTGCATTTCTGCCAAGACCAATTCTACATTAGGTGGAGTTGAGCATATTTACAGAAATCACCTTAAATCCGAGTTTACTTTTTCCGCTCTTTAAATGTCTACAGCTGCTGCTGCACAAATGAAAGTCATGACCGTCTCCAAGTCTGGCTGCTTTTGTTTCAGTTCAGGAGTAATAAAATGTCTCACGTCTCCAACTGAATGAACCTCAATTGATTGGTCCTTTATTCCCATAATAAAAAGCAATAGATGATTGTTCCCCTTCATGCTCCAAGGGAACAATCTGACAGATTGATACAAAACAGCAGCTGTGCTCATCCAACGCATTAAACAAACACACAATAAACATAGTGTTCGAAACCTTAACGCGCTTGCTTTTAACCCTCAGCTCGCTCAAGGAAAGATCCTTAACCTACTCCAGCCCTACAGCCCTCCATGATCTCTGCACTCCTGCAATTCTTGCCTCTTGCTCGTGCATCCCCAATTTTCATCGCCTCACCATTGGCAGCTGTGCCTTCAGCTGCCTAGACCCTGAGCTCTGTAACTCCCTCCCTAAACCTTCTGATGGCCCCCAAAGCCCTGGCTAGAGTAAGTCAATTGGTGTGAGAGGGGATTGACCACCTCCTCTACTGTTCGGGTGGTTCCAGAAACAGCCAAAGATTTTTTGTAAAATCTACTTTTCTTCTGCCCCATTTGGGTCTCGACAGGACTCCGTTGAGGGGGTGTCCAGGGGGATGGAGGAGGGGGTTGCGAGGGATGTGCAGGGAATTGGCTTGAGCCAGGTTGACTGCCGCTAATAAACCTTTGGGGGAAAATTCAGTATCGCCCCGTTTGGGGCGTCATTATCGGCCGTGTGCAAAGTGTAGCGCCTGGCACTAATTATCGCCTCCAATGGAAAACTTGGCTTTTATCGCCCCTGGAGGTGATTGGAGCGCTAAATCAGGCCCTTCACACCTGTCTTAAGGCGCAAAGTCCGAGGAGCGAGGCGTTACCTCAGACCGCTGGCGAAGCAAGGAAGGGCAAATCAAAATAAACCTGCAAAGTGCTGCTCAGTACCCAAAGCTCCTTCACACAGCATTGAATCTCTCCAGAAGTCTCTCTCTCTCTCTCTCAGAATGCGTGGTGCACAAATGTCACCAACAAATAAAGGCAGGAAGCAGTCGCCTTTAAATAGCGCTCCCCCAGTCCCTTTCTGGCAGCATAACGCTCCCCTCAACCTGTCGTTGCTAGCGGCAGGCGGTAAGGCAGGGGACGCCACTCAATATACAGTCCGGGGGCTACCAAGGCGTTGTGCACTCGACTGACGTCACGATCTGCCGACGCCAGAGATCGTGGCGGTAGTGTTTAGCGTCGCCGCAAAATGCCTAGTTAATTTCGCGAGTGACGCAAACATCGCCGCGCCCGGGTGCTAGTTGCTTTGCGCCCCATTAGTGCCCTCTTAAGGCGCTAAGGGGAGGCGCAAACAACTGAACTTTCCCCCCCTTTACTTCTCTACCTCTCTTTTCTCCTTTGGGACGCTCCTTAAAGCCTACCTCTTTCATCTGCCCTAATATCTCCTTATGTGGCTCAATGTCAAATTTTGTTTGGTAACGCCCCTGTGAAATGCCTTGGGATGTTTTACTATGTTAAAGGCGCTATATAAACACAAGTTGTTGTTGTTGTTCTTGTTGCCACAGGTGTGGGTAGGCAAATGATCCTGTCCCCGGGATTTGGGATAAGGTTCTCTGGCTTTGGGCAAGGGCAGGTAAGGGGTTCGGCTCCACTAACCTCATGCTGGCAAAGCAAGATCCCAGGAACTTCTAGGCCCAAGAGAACCAAGATGTTGGACAGGTCACGTGTCTTTTGAGGCCAACTGGAATGACTTAACGTCGGCTAGGAAATGGTAGATGCGGACTCCATTTTTGCCTCTTGTCCAACGGATAATAATGTTGTGATTCAACGGTAACAAGTTTAGCCTAGATCTTCTGCCGGGCTGCAAAATCGGTGAAGGGTGGTGATGTGGCAGGACCTCCACCCAAGGGTGCTCTCTTGACCCTGACTGAGTGTCTGGGGGCAGGATCCTTTGTATAATGAGTAAATAATGAGAAGCTGTTTCCACTGGCAGAACCAGGGACTTTGATTATGTGGAGAGACTGGAGCAGCTGGGATTGTTCTCCTGAGAGCTGAGAAGGTTAAGAGGAGATTTAATAGAGACGTTCAAAATCATGAGGCGTTTTGATAGTAAATAAGGAGAAACTGTTTCCACTGGCAGAAAGATCACAAACCAGATGACACAGATTTAAGGGGGGAAACATTGAGATGCGCCCCAAACTTCGCCAGGGCACTACTTTTAGCGCCCCCACGGCCGAAATTCATCTGTAATTCCCCAAGAGGGAAGCGGGGTGCTACAAAAGCGCCCCGCTTCTCTTTTGGGGTGCTGCAAGGGAATATCGTGGCACTACGTGCTGCAGTACTGCAGGCCTTCCTCCCCCTCTTAAAAGGGAGGGGCCTTGAGCAGCGTGATCCGGGGCCCAGCATGGCCCCCGGGGATCGGGAGTGCCGGCAATAGAGCCTGGCACTCAAGAGAAGTGCCGGGCTCACGAAGTGCAGCCGGCACTCCACGGTGGGGGGCGGGGGGTGCTGCAGAGGAGGCCGGAAATGGCAACAGGGGCAAGTGCTGGCAGGCGGCCAGCAACAAAAATGGCCGCCCGGCACCTCCCCTTTAATTAGCGCCGCCCCGGCCGCAGGTAGGCCCCCCTGACCCTGTCAAGCATAGCGTCCGGCGGTAAGTCAGGGGGCGCTACCGAAGATCGCGGCCAGGGCGCACGTGGGGCACTGTGATGACAGCGATGACGGCGATGATGTCATCGCCGGCAGCGCAATGCCGTGGGGCACAAATGGTTACCGCTGGATTTCACAGGAGGCGTTGGCGGCGCTGTGCCTGGGCGCTAGTTGCTTTGCGCCCCGTTAGCACCCTCTTAGGGCACTAGCGGGAGGCACAGAGCAACCAAATTTTTCCCCCAAGGTGATTGGCAAAAGAACCAGAAGGGGAGATGAGGCAAGTTTTATTTACGCAGAGAGTTGTTGTGATCTGGAACGCGCTGCCTGAAAGGGCGGTGGAAGCAGATTCAATAGTAACTTTCAAAAGGGAATTGGATATATACTTGAAATTTTGCAGGGCTCTGGGGAAAGAGCAAGGGGGAGTGGAACAAGAACAGCCTGCACAACATCATATGAATACCAGGAACTACTGACTACATAAAGGTTGAAACATCGAACATTGTTCGGTTGGTTCAGTAGAATCATAGAACAGCACAGCACAGAAGGAGGCTATTCGGCTCACTGAGTCTACGCCAGCTCTCCTGGGCAATACTCCTACCTCAGAGTCCTACTACAGAGGCTTGAGCATATAATCTAGGCTGACATTCCCAGTGTAGTACAGAGGGGGTGCTTCACTGTCAGAGGTGCCGCCTTTCGGATGAGACGTTAAACCGAGGCCCCGTCTGCTCTCTCAGGCGGATGTAAAAGATCCCATGGGCACTATTTCGAAGAAGAGCAGGGGAGTTATCCCTGGTGTCCTGGGGCCAATATTTATCCGTCAATCAACATCACTAAAAACAGATTATCCGGTCGTTATCACATGGCTGTTTGTGGGAGCTTGCTGTGCGCAAATTGGCTGCTGTGTTTCCCACATTACAACAGTGACTACAATTCAAAAAGTACTTCATTGACTGTAAAGCGCTTTGAGACGTCCGGTGGTCGTGAAAGGCACTATATAAATGCAAGTCTTTCTTTCTATTTTCTCCCTATCTCTCTCTCTCTCTCTCTATTCATTTCAAAACGCAGTTATTTGTGTCCCTGAACTAGTATTTGTGTGCTTTATTCAGACAGTTTCTCAAAAGCTCCTTGTTTGGACCGAATTCCTTGCAGGGACATTTCAGCAGAGTTTGATGAGAATAGTGAATCTCCCCCTTATCTCTGCTCACAGTACAGGAGATGATCTTACAGCAGGAGTGTTCTATTAAGTAATGAACAGTATAATATTCTGTTGCTAAGGTGCAGTTATGTTTAATTTGGCCTGTTCCTCTATAATAGGCGCATGCTTAGGTCAATTCGAGATGAACTGCTTTGTTGAGAGCGACTGACAGGCATTTGTAAATTTACAGCTCCAGGCCAGAAGAAACTAGCTTGAAATTACTTATATTGCTTTTTTATGCCTTGAAGATATCCGAAGTATGACGGACATGATCTCTAAACAAAAGACTTCTTTAATTTTTACATTGGCCAAGGACATCGCTGCAGCAGTTCCTCAGGGCAGTGTCCAAGGCCCAACCATCTTCAGCTGCTTCAACAATGACCTTCTCTGCATCATAATGTCAGAAGTGGGGATGTTTGCTGATGGCTGCACAGTGTTCAGTTCCATTCGCAACTCCTCAGGTAATGAAGCAGTCCGTGCCCGCATGCAGCAAGGCCTGGATGACATTCAGCCTTGGGCAGATAAGTGGCAAGTAACATTTGCGCCACAGAAGTGCCAGGCAATAACTATCTCCAATAAGAGAGAGCCTAACCATTGCCCCTTGATATTCAATTATATTATCATTGCTGAATCCCCCACCATCAACATCCTGGGGGGTCACCATTGACCAGAAACTTAACTGGACCAGCCACATAAATATTGTGGCCACAAGAGCAGGTCAGAGGCTGGGTATTCTGCGGCGAGTGTCTCACCTGCTGACTCCTCAAAGTCTTTCCACCATCTACAAGGCACAAGTCAGGAGTGTGGTAGAATACTCTCCACTTGCCTGGATGAGTGCAGCTCCAACAACACTCAAGAAGCTCGGCACCATCCAGGAAAAAGCAGTCCACTTGATTGGCTCCCCATCCACCACCTTAAATATTCACTCCCTCCACCACCGGCGTACCGTGGCTACAGTGTGTACCATCTACAAGATGCAATGCAGCAACTCACCAAGGCTTCTTCGACAGCACCTCCCAAACCCGCGACCTCTACCACCTAGAAGGACAATGGCAGCAGGCGCATGGGAACACCACCGCCTCCAAGTTCCCCTCCAAGTTATACACCATCCTGACTTGGAAATATATCGGACGTTCCTTCATCGTCGCTGGGTCAAAATCCTGGAACTCCCTCCCTAACAGCACTGTGGGAGCACCTTCACCACACGGGACTGCAGCAGTTCAAGAAGGCAGCTCACCACCACCTTCTCAAGGGTGACTAGGAATGGACAATAAATGCCGGTCTTGCCCAAAATGCCCACTTCAAGAAAATGAATATAGTAAAAAAAAACTACTTCTGGCCTCTTAAGTATCCCCGATTTCCATTGCTCCACAGTTGGCGGCCGTGCCTTCAGCTGCCTGGGCGCTAAGCTGTGGAATTCCCTCCCTAAAACTCTCTGCCTCTCGAAATCCCTATGGCTCGGTGTCAAATTGTGTCTGATAACACTCTTGTGAAACATAGAAACATAGAAGATAGAAGCAGGAGTAGGCCATTCGGCCCCTCGAGCCTGCTCTGCCATTCAATGCGATCATGGCTGATCATCCAAATTCAGTACCCTGTCTCTGCTTTCTCCCCATATCCCTTGATCCCTTTAGCCTTAAGAAATATATCCAACTCCTTCTTGAATATATTCAATGAATTGGCCTCTACTGCCTTCTGTGGTAGAGAATTCCACAGGTTCACCACACTCTGGGTGAAGAAATTCCTCCTCATTTCTGTCCTAAATGGCCTACCCCTTATCCTTAGACTGTGACCCCTAGTTCTGGACTCCCTGACCATCGGGAACATCCTTCCTGCATCTAGTCTGTCTAGTCCTGTCAGAATTTTAAAAGTTTATGAGATCCCCTCTCATTCTTCTAAACTCCAGCGAGTATAAGCCCAATCAACCCAATCTCTCCTCCTACGTCATTCCTGCCATCCCAGGTATCAGCCTGGTGATTCTTCGCTGAACTCCCTCCATGGCAAGAACATCCTTCCTCAGATAAGGCGACCAAAACTGCACACAATACTCAAGATGTGGTCCCACCAAGGCCCTGTACGACTGCAGCAAGACATCCTTGTTCCTGTACTCAAACGCTGTCGCTACGAAGGCCAACATACCATTTGCCTTCTTAACCGCCTGCTGCACCTGCATGCTTACCTTCAGCGACTGGTGCACAAGGACACCCAGGTCTCGTTGCACTTCCCCTTCTCCCAATCTATTGCCATTCAGATAATAATCTGCCTTCCTGTTTTTGACACCAAAGTGGATAACCTCGCATTTATCCACGTTATATTGCATCTGCCATGTTTCTGCCCAATCACCCAACCTGTCCACATCATCCTGGAGTTTCTCGGCATCCTCCTCACAGCACACACGCCCACCCAGCTTTGTGTTGTCTACAAACTTGGAGATATTACATCTAGTTCCCTTGTCTAGATCATTAATATATATTGTGAATAGCTGGGGTCCTAGGACCGATCCCTGCGGTACCCAACTAGTCACTGCCTGCCACTCGGAAAACGACCCGTTTATTCCAACTCTTTGCTTTCTGTCTGCCAACCAGTTCTCTATCCAAGTCAATACCTTGCCCCCAATCCCATGTGTCTTAACTTTACACACTAATCTCTTATGCGGGACCTTATCGAAAGCCTTTTGAAAGTCCAAATACACCACATCCACTGGTTCTCCCTTATCTATGTTACCAGTTACATCCTCAAAAAATTCCAGTAGATTAGTCAAGCACCATTTACCTTTTGTAAATCAGAATGAACAACAGAAAATGCTGGAAAAACTCAGCAGGCCAGGCAACATTCGTGGAGAGAAAATAGAGTCGACGTTTCGAGTCGAAACCCTTTTTCAAAACTGGAAAGGAAATGAAAAAGATCGAAGGCAGGGCTGTGATAGAAAAAAAGAAGTAAAGAGACATTAAGAGGTATTCAAAACCAGACGAGATGGTAATAGGACAGTGGAGACAAAAGACGGCTCAGATTAGGTGTGAAGTGTACTGGCAGAACGAGAGACAGCTGCCATGTGGGAGAGAGAAAAAAAGGAAATGGGGGGGGAGAGAAAACCCAAAACAAAGGGGTGGAAAAAAAATATAAGTAAAAATGTAATAGGGGCCAAGGTTATGATCTGAAATTGTTGAACTCAATATTGAGTCTGGAAGGCTGCAGAGTGCCTAATCGGAAGATGAGGTGCTGTTCCTCGAATTTACGTTGAGCTTCCGTGGAACAATGCAAGAGGCCAAGGACGGTGAGGTCCGAGTGGGAATGGAGTGGTGAATTAAAATGACAGGCAACCGGAAGCTCGGGGTCACCCTTACGGACTGAACGAAGGTGTTCCGCAAAGAGGTCACCCAATCTGCGTTTGGTCTCCCCAATGTAGAGGAGACCGCATCGTGAGCAGCGAATACAGTATACTAGATTGCAAGAAGTACAAGTAAATCGCTGTTTTACCTAATGTTGACTTTGTCCGATCCTGTCACTGTTTTCCAAGTGCTCTGCTGTTACATCTTTTATAATGGACTCTAGCATTTTCCCCACAACCGATGTCAGGCTTACCGGTCTATAATTCCCCATTTTCTCTCTAACACCTTTTTTGAATAGTGGGGTAACATTAGCTACCCTCCAATCCATGGGTACTGTTCCAGATTCCATTGAATGTTGGAAGATGATCAGTAATGCATCTACTATTTCTAGGGCCACTTCCTTAAGTACCGTAGGATGTAGATTATCAGGCCCTGGGGATTTATCGGCCTTCAATCCCGTCAATTTCCCTAACACCACTTCCCTACAAATACTGATTTCTTTCAGTTCCCCCCTTTCATCAGACCCTATGTTCCCCGACATCTCTGGAAGGTTATTTATGTCCTCCTTTGTGAAGACAGAACCAAAATATGTATTTTATTGGTCTGCCATTTCTTTGTTCCCCATTATAAATTCCCCTGATTCTGACTGCAAGGGACCTATGCTTGACTTCGCCAATCTTTTTCTCTTCACATATCTATAAAAGCTTTTACAGTCAGTTTTTATGTTCCCTGCAAGCTTACACTCATATTCTATTTTCCCCTTCTTAATTAATCCCTTTGTCCTCCTTTGTTGAATCCTAAACTGCTCACAATCCTCAGGTTTACTGCTTTTTCTGGCCATTTCATATGTCCTCTCCTTGGATTTTATGCTATCCCTAATTTCCCTTGTTAACCACGGTTGAATCACCTTTTTTGTTTTATTTTTATGCCAAACTGGGATGAACAAATTCTGTAGTTCATCCATGTTGTCTTTGAATGTTTGCCATTGCCTATCCACCATCAACCATTTGAGTGACATTCCTCAATCAATCTTACCCAACTCGCGCCTCAGACCATCGTAGTTTCCTTGATTTAAATTCAGGACCCTAGTCTCTGAGTCAACTACTTCACTCTCCATCTTAATGAAGAATTCTATCATATTATGATCACTCCGACCCAAGGGGCCTCGTACAACAAGATTGCTAATTAATCCTTTCTCATTACATAATACCCAGTCTAAGATGGCTTGATCTCTGGTTGGTTCCTTGACATATTGGTCCAGGAAACCATCCTGTAAACACTCCAGGAATTCCTCCTCCACAGTATTGTTACTAATTTGATTAGCCCAATCTATATGTAGATTAAAGTCACCCATGATGACTGCTGTGCCCTTATTGCACGCTTCTCTAATTTCCCTTTTAATGCCATCCCCAACCTCTGCATTACTGTTTGGAGGTCTATATACCACTCCCACTAACGTTTTCTGCCCCTTGGTATTACTCACTTCTACCCATACAGATTCCACATCATCAGAGCTAATATTCTTCCTTACAGTTGTGTTAATCCCTTCTTTAACCAGCAATGCTACCCCACCTCCCTTTCCCTTTTGCCTATCTTTCCTGAATATTGAATACCCCTGGATGTTGAGTTCCCAGCTTTGGTCACCCTGGAGCCATGCTTCCGTAATCCCAATCAAATCATATTTGTTTACCTCTATTTGCGCAGCTAATTCATCCACCTTATTACGAATGCTCCTCGCATTAAGACACAAAGCCTTCAGGCTTGTTTTTTTAATGCTCTTAGACTTATTATAATTATTATTTACTGTGGCCAGGTTTGATTTCTCTGCCACTTTTGTTTTTCTCCTTCCTATCTTTTGCTTTTATCCTTGTTTCCTTTTCCTCTGTCTCCCTGCTCAGGTTCCCAGCCCCCTTCCATTTTAGTTTAAACCCTCCCCCAGAGCACTAGCAAACACTCCCCCTAGGACATCGGTCCCAGCCCTGCCCAGGTGCAAACCGCCCGGTTTGTACTGGTCCCACCTCCTGGAGGTCCCACCTCCTGAATCACCTGGAGACATTTTTACTATGTTAAAGGTGCTATATAAATGCAAGATGTTGTTGTTTCACTATTAAGAATGAAACAGCTGAAAGGTTTATGGGAATAGAGAGTGGGAAAAGACTGCGTCTCTTCTCAACACCCTTCCTTTCAGTTTTCATTGTCACGAGCCGTCTTTAACTTCTTCGTTTTCTTTTTCCTCAGAGTGCCAAACTAACACAGCGTTGACAAAAATTCAGCTCTGGTTTGTGGGCAGCTGTGTCTCTAATCTCAAGACATGGTGATGACTCTTTCTGGAATCCTTTCAACCGTGCCCAGGCTAGTTATTCACAACTCTGCTGCTGCACAAAACCCAGCCTGGGGATGTTGAAGATATGCATCAGATATATCGAGCAGCCAGGTGTTGCACTTCAATGTGCCTTTCAGAACTTTGTCAAAACGCACAGCTTTACATTCATTTACCAGAATGATACCCGGACTCCAAGGGTTAAATTATGAGGAGCTATTACACAATCTCAGGTTGTATTGCCTGGAATTTAGAAGGTTAAGGGGTGCTTTGATTGAAGTTTTCATGATATTACGGGGAACTGATAGGGTAGATAGAGAGAAACTGTTTCCGCTGGTTGGGGAGTCTCGGACTAGTTAGAGCCAGACCTTTCGGGAGTGAAGTTAGGAAACACTTCTACACACAAAGGGTGGTAGGAGTTTGGAACTCTCTTCTGCAAACGGCAATTGGTGCTAGATCAATTGTTAATTTTCAATCGGAGATTGATAGCTTTTTGTTAACCAAAGGTATTAAGGGATATGGGCCAAAGGCGGGTAATATGGAGTTAGGTCGCAGATCAGCCATGATCTCATTGAATACTGGAACAGGCTTGAGGGGCTGAATGGCCTCCTCCTGTTCCTATGATCATATGTTCAAGGCGCATTAGACTGGATATTTAGGCTGGAGTGACTGTGCAACTTAAGCGTGAAGTGTAAACAGCTATGTTATTCTGGTGATGCATGTGAAGGCACCACTGCAACCAAGACAGTGAGGAACAGAGGAGCAGGAGTAAGCCATTCAGCCCCTTGAGCTCCTTCCACCATTCTATTAGATCAAGGCTGATCTGTACCACAACTCCCTTTACCCACCTTTGATCCATATGGACTTTCCATTTCCCGCACTTCTGCTCTCACCCCTTCCCCTCCCTCCCAGAACCACGATAGGATCCCCCTTGTCCTCACCTTTCACCCCACCAGCCTCCACATTCAACGGATCATCCTCCTCCATTTCCGTCACCTTCAGCGTGATCCCACCACCAAGAACATCTTCCCCTCCCCTCCCCTTTCTGCATTCCGAAGGGACTGTTTCCTCCGTGACACCCTGGTCCACTCCTCAATCACCCCCAACATCCCCTCCCCATCACAATGCAACACCTGCCCTTTTACCTCCTCCCTTCCCACCGTCCAGGGCCTCAAACACTCCTTCCAGGTGAAGCAGCGATTTACTTGTACTCCTTGCAATTTAATATACTGTATTCGCTGCTCACGATGTGGTCTCCTCTACATTGGGGAGACCAAACGTAGATTGGGTGACCGCTTTGTGGAACACCTCCGTTCAGTCTGCAAGCGTGACCCTGAGCTTCCTGTCACTTTAATTCTCCACTCCACTCCAACTCTGACCTCGGCCTCTTACACTGTTCCAATGAAGCTTAACATAAGCTCGAGGAGCAGCACCTCATCTTTCGATGTGGCACTTTACAGCCTTCTGGACTCAACATTGAGTTCAACAATTTCAGATCATAACCTCTGCCCCCATTTTTTTGGATGGCAGCTGTTGACGATTCCGCTATTCCCATTTACACCTCTTCTAGACTCATCTTTTGTTTCTTAACTTGTCCCATTACCATCTCCTTTCGCCTCACACCATCATCCCTTTTGTCAATTAATCTCTCCTACCTTCCACCCTATCACAGACCTTCCCTTTTGTTCTTTCCTCCCCTCCCCCCTTTCCCAGCCTCTGCCCTTGTTTAAAACCTGTTACATCTCTAACTTTTTCCGGTTCTGACGAAAGGTCATCAACCTGAAACGTTAACTCTGCTTCTCTCTCCGCAGATGCTGCCTGACCTGCTGTGCATTTCCAGCATTTTCTGTTTTTATTTCCTTACCTTCCTTACCTAATAAAGTCCATCGATCTCAATCTTGAAAGCTCCAATGGATCCACAGCCATTTGGGGGAATCGAGTTCCAGACATCCACTACCCTTTATGTGAAAAGCGCTTCCTGATTTCAAGCCTAAAAGGCCGAGCTCTGATTTGAAGATTATGCCCCTTTATTCTAGATTCCCTGACCAGCGGGAATAGTTTCTCTGTATGGATGGTGCTAAGTGATTTGGGGGTTGGGGGATGGAGGGGAGTAAGAAAGGGAACTTAAAAACTAGAAACAAAACTAAAGAAATGTGTTCTGACATATGTTTAAAAAAAAGTAATATATGGAATGAAAAAGTCTGGATAACCTTCCACTTTGACCCACCGCATGAGAGAATATTGTAATAGATTCCGTGGGCTTGGAAACTTCACTGTGCGGTGCTGGTATTTTTTGTGATTGCATGTTCAAAAAGATTTAGCTCAGGCTTGCGATTTATTTTTTTAGTCTAAAGGCCACATTCTCAACTGAAAGTGCTGAAAACCGAGGTTCCATAGATTATTCCAACTGAGGGAGCTTTGAATACTGTGAAGTTTGTTGTATACACCAGCAAAAATTGAGAAAAGGCACAAAATAGCGGATAATCTTTATTTCAAGGTTACACTGTAGATCCAGCATAGTATTTAATCACCCCCCACAAAGGAAAAGTTGAAAAGCTTGTACTTTATAGAAAAAAACATCAGAAAGAATGATTCCAATGCTTTTCTCTAGAAAAGGGAAGACTGAGGGGGGTACCAGATAGTGGTCTTTAAGATTATGAAAGGGTTCGATCGGGTAGATGTAGAGAAGCTGTTTCCACTTGCGGGTGGAGACCAGAATTAGGGCCCATCCCTAGTTTCTCAAGGGCAGCTAGGGACGGGCAATAAACGCTGGATTTGCCAGCGACGCCCATATCCAAGGAATGATTTAAAAAAAGATAGGCTGTAGGTATTCGGGTTCACCGATGTAGGTATTGGACGAATGCCTACTTAATAATCGAGTTCGACTTCAGGAGAAACAATCAAATAGTTCTTTACTGCAGGAACAGATGAATACAAGCAGGTTGCCGAGATCGGTACAGGAGAGCCATGCAGTAGGTCTTATCCGGACGGAGACGCCACGAGGACTGAGTAGGCAGTCCCGTGGATTGCGTGATGATGTCATCGTGTTCTTCCCGCGCTTGGGTAGTCACGTGACTTGCGTGATGACGTCATCACGTTTGCCCGCGCTTGGGACGGTCACGTGATGTGCGACGTGACATCATCACGCTAACCCGCGTCATCGCGTTCGCCCGCGCTCCCAAAGGAGGAAAGCCCCGCACCGGCTACATCGTTACGTTAAAGGGAATTATGTACGGTAAGTAAGGGACACTCAGTGGTACCGCTACATGCGCCCCCCCAGAATTCGCTTTAACGGACGTCGAACGGTGAGGTGGTCTGACGAGCCTGTCCGAACGACTCCTGTAGTCTCGAGACAGAGACTGCTGGGTGGTTGGCGGTCTGGCGGGCGGTCGTACTTGAGTTGGCGTAACGACGATGGGTGACTGGTGGTCAGGCGGACAATTGTACCAGGTGTGCCGTGATGACAATGGGTGGCTGATGGTCAAGCGGGCGGTCGTGCTGTCTCGACGTGGCGGGCGAGGTCGAAATATGTGGTCTGGTAGATGGGGTCTTGAGTGGATCCCGATGCAGGTAAGGGTGAATAAAACATATTCAGCCCTGTGAAGGACCGTGGAAGCAAGTGACCTCTGTAGCCCGTGGTTTGAAACGGGCGCGGGGGCGAAACAGCTGGCCGCATCATAGCGACTGGCAGGTTGGGCAGACGCGGACCATGGCTCTGTTATTGTTGGGAAAAGGTCCCCAGTCTGACGAAAGCTGCAGGAACGCCGAACGGGTGATCCAGGAGGAAAAAAACGTGGGTCTGGGCAGGTCGGTGAACTCGCCGACAGGCAAGCGAACTCTCCGGCAGTCGGGAATGCACGGAACGGTGCGTGCCATAGTGCTACTATGGTAACACAGAAGAGAGTGAACCGTTGCTGCGTTGATCAGTGATCAGTGATGACAGCAATTTTTGCGTGGCCAATTGCGGCCGTGGGATGCCCGTTGGACCCGTCCTCGATGGTCGCAGCATCAGTAGATGTTTGCTTTTGTTGAGGGGAAAACTGTAGAGAGGGTGGCAACGCTTCTAGCTGTTGTTGATTTCGGTAGGGGGAAAAACTGCTGGGAGGGCAGCAACGCTTCGCCGTCGCGCCGAAAAGCGTGGTAGAAAAGACAGACCAGCAGGCTGACGGGCTGGTGCGGCGTCGGCGGGGGATGGGTCCTCGTGGTTTGCGAGGGGCAAGTCCTCATGGGTTGCGAGGGGCGAGTCCTCGTGGATTGCGAGGGGCGAGTCCTCGTGGGTTGCGAGGGGTGGTTTGCAAGGACTGAGTCCTCGTGGCCTCTCCGCCGGGGCGCGCTCCGATCCTGTGAGCCCATAAACGTGCTGTACCTGCGCTGTGAGGGTGTTATACTTGCTGTTCTGCCGTGGGGCTGTTGAAGAGGCTGATGCTCCGAAAGTCGGTAGAGCTGTCGAAAACGGAGACCGTATCCAGGTACGTGGTCTGCGCCGTATCGATGTTGCACAAGGTGAACGGGGCTTCTACCAGGATAAAGCACGAGGGCGGTTGTTGCTCCCAGTGTTGCAGTAGCTGAGCGAAACGGCTGTAGCTTCCAGGCGTGCTTCTTTCGTGAAAGACGTTCACAAAAAATCGGGGTCCAGCTGCGCTGCTTTCGTGAAAAACGTTCACGAGAAATGGGGTCACCAATGTAGGTATTGATGAGCTCCCGTCCTCACGTCGTTGGTCACCAATTGTAGGAATTGGTGTTCGTCGATTGTTGTCGTCGGTTGTTGTTCGTCGGTTGTTCTTCTGTGAAAACGTTCACAGAGACGGGGTTCAAGCTGTGCGCTTCCTCCGTGAAAAACGTTCACGGAGACGGGGTCACCAATTGTAGGTATTCGGGTTCACCGATGTAGGTATTGGACGAATGCCTACTTAATAATCGAGTTCGACTTCAGGAGAAACAATCAAATAGTACTTTAATGCAGGAACAGATGAATACAAGCAGGTTGCCGAGATCGGTACAGGAGAGCCATGCAGTAGGTCTTATCCGGACGGAGACGCCACAAGGACTGAGTAGGCAGTCCCGTGGATTGTGTGATGACGTCATCGTGTTCTTCCCGCGCTTGGGTAGTCACGTGACTTGCGTGATGACATCATCACGTTTGCCCGCGCTTGGGACGGTCACGTGATGTGCGACGTGACGTCATCGCGTTAACCCACGTCATCGCGTTTGCCCGCGCTCCCAAAGGAGGAAAGCCCCGCACCGGCTACATCGTTACTTTAAAAGGAATTATGTACGGTCTTATGTTCATTAATAAATAGACATTCTTATTATGAACACAGCTAGCTTTTGCTAGACACTTTTATTGAGCACATGTGGACTAGGTACGGTATCTGTAGAGGCTTCCATCTTGGCTGTTGCCTTGTGGGTAGCCTAGTGCCTCATGGGTAATGTAGTCTTAATATACATACAGCTGGGTAGTGTAGTCTTATACATACAGCTATATACAGCTCTACACAGCTCTACGGCTCCACCTAGTGTCCACTATAGAATGACATGTTATTGATCATTACATCCCCCTTTCTTTGAGGTATAACAAAATCAATATCAATCAACTTTCAAGAAAACAATAATGATAATATCAGTAACACTTTTGTTAGTGCTCTATAAACATAAACATTTTCAAAACAGTCAACACATTTTCAAAGCTTTACATTGTACTCAAAGATTAAGTCTGTAGTGTATGTGCCTTTAAGAGCCCCAGGTGTGCTGTAATGCCGGTAATTGCCATTCGGGCTATATAAGCCTGTATATTGTGTATATCCGTTAGAACCCCCCCCACCAGACTTTGCTTAGTAAATACCTATGAACCAACTCCTGTCTTCAGTGTCTTTATCAACACACGGACACTACAGTGGTGACGAAGTGGAAACGGACTTACCTGCAATTCGGCAGCACCTCAAGGACATCGATTCCTCGGGCGTCCAGAAGACTCAAGGAAGTGAGAGAAGCTGTGGTTTCACCAGCTGGCCAAGCTGGCGGCAGGTACTGCGCTAATCCTTCCTGGGCGTCAGGCTGGGGCTCCAGCGGCTGGCTCTACAGCTGAGACAGGCAGCAAAATCGGAGGCAAGCAATAATGGACTGGGAGGGAGCACTCGGGAGATGGCCGGCGCGGCTGCAAGCAGGTCGGCGTTCAGACCTACAGAGAGAGTCCGGCAGGAACGAGTCTCCAACTGTAAATATTTTTTTTTTTAAAAGAACGGAAACCGCGGGAAACTGCGTTGTCATTGGCAGCAGCAGCGGGAAAGCGCGGGAAGCACCATATCTTTTCTACAGAAAAGAAAGAAAAGCGCGGGAAGCGCCATATCTTTTCTAAGATGCCTAATTCTGGCAATATTGATGCTTTTGATAACGAGATAGAGGATTGGACCACATATGTGGAAAGAGTGGAGATATATTGCACCGCAAATGGAATAGAAGATGAAAAAAAAGCTTCAGTACTTCTGGATCTAATGGGCGGAAAGACATACAAGCTGTTACGAAACTTAATCACTCCAGCCGAACCGATGGACAAGAATTTAAAGGAGATTGTTGATACCCTACCCTGCCAATTCGAGGCAGGACTGGCAGATTCTCTGCGAGACAAATTCGTCTGCGATCCCCTAAGTGTAGAAACACAAAAAAGGCTATTTTCTGAGAAAGATTTAACACTGGACAAGGCTTTCAGTACAATAGGAGCTGCAGAGATACAGCAAAGGCCACAGGACTTCGGCACCCATGAAATGACACGGGGTTTCGAGAGATGTTATCGCTGTGGCAGATCCACCCATGACCAGAGGGACTGCTGGTTCAAGGACAAAGCATGCAGGCAATGCGGAAAGATGGGACACATTCCACGTGTGTGCCGATCTGGAAACAAAAAATCCACTAACAGGAAAAGAATCAATAAGGAAAAGCACAGAAAGGTACAAATGATGACGGACAGTAGCTCCGAAGACCAGAAGAGCGATAGCGACTCCGGGAACAAGAGACTAAGCTCTCTCAAATTACATAATGTAATTGCCAAAGAAGATTACCAGACCATTTGGGTTACCCTCACAATAGCAGGGTCCCCTGTTAAAATGGAGCTAGATACAGGATCAGCTCTGACCGTCATAAATCGACGGGATTACGAGCGGCTATTTCCGCATATACCTTTAAAAGACACATCCATTATCTTGAAAACATATACGGGGCAGAAAGTATACCCCAAAGGAAAAATAAGGGTGCCTGTTGTATACAACAGCAAGGAAATACCGAAGTTGTATTTATACATTCTACAAGATGGTGGTCCACCGCTGTTGGGACATGAATGGATCAGAAAAATACGTTTAGACTGGCACTCCATTCAGGCACTGACGGTGACCAGTAAGGAAAAAAATGATGATGACGTCATACCTGAACGATTAAAAGACATCTTGGCCAACGCCAAGGAAGTGTTTCAAGAGAAACTAGGAACCTTGAAAGGCATCACCGCCTCAATAAAAGTGGAAGATGCAGCAATTCCCAAGTTTTTTAAGGCAAGACTGGTGCCATACGCAATTCGTCCAGCAGTCGAGGCAGAGCTGGAGAATTTGGAAAAGGCAGGCATATTATCTAAAATAGATTGGAGCGAGTGGGCAACACCCATCGTCCCAGTCATGAAGAAAGCATTGAAGAATGATAAATCTGAAGAACAGAGAAAAATTCGCATCTGTGGAGACTTCAAGGTGACTGTAAACCCGGTCCTTCACACGGTACAGTATCCTCTTCCAAGGATAGAAGATTTTTTCACCTCACTATCCGGAGGGAAACGTTTCACCAAAATTGACTTGGCACAGGCATATCTACAGATGGAGGTTGAAGAGGCCTCTAAAAAATATCTCGCGATAAATACACACAAAGGTCTGTACCAGTACAATCTACTGGTTTTCGGAGTAGCATCCGCTCCAGCTATCTGGCAAAGAGCTATGGAGCAAGTCCTCCAAGGGATTTCGGGGACTCAGTGCTACCTAGGCGACATCCTTGTAACAGGAGAAAATGACAACGAGCACCTTGCCAATTTAGAGCAGGTGCTCACTAGGCTGAGAGAACGGGGCCTATGAGCAAATCGCCCCAAGTGCGAATTTTTCCGAAATCAAATATCATATTGTGGCCACATAATAAATAAGGAAGGGTTGCATAAGTCACCTGAAAAAATTGAAGCGGTCATAAAAGCCCCAGCACCTGAAAATGTTTCACAATTAAGGTCGTTCCTGGGATTAATAAATTACTATCATAGATTTTTACCGAACTTATCAACTCTTCTCCACCCTCTTAATGAACTGCTACAAACAGGAGTAATTTGGAAATGGAACGAAGACTGCAAACGTGCCTTCCATAAATGCAAAGACTTAATCACATCCAAAGAAGTTTTGGCTCATTACAACCCATCACTGCCAATCAGACTGGCGTGCGATGCATCCCCTTATGGCATAGGAGAAGTATTATCGCATAGATTCCCTTATGGCTCGGAACGGCCGATAGCTTTTGCGTCACGCTCATTGAACTCAGCTGAGCATAACTATGCCCAAATCGACAGGGAAGCACTCAGCCTGGTAAGGGGAGTAAAGAAATTCAACCATTACCTACACGGACAAAAATTTACCTTGTTGACTGACCATCAACCCCTCATCTCCATATTCAACCCTAAAAAGGGTGTTCCCATTATGACAGCGCAAAGGCTACAGAGGTGGTCCCTTTTTCTAGGGGCACACCAATACAACATAGAATACAAAGGGTCAAAACAGCATGGGAATGCTGACGGTTTATCGCGCCTACCGTTGCCAACGGTAGAAGAGGCTCCTACAGTAGACCCAATGGAGATGTTCCACTCTACCATAGTGGAATGTCTACCAGTAACAAATTCTGCCATTGAAAGGGAAACGAGAAATGACCCGACTCTTTCACGGGTCTACGATTTAACAGTGAAGGGATGGCCAGCACATGGCGAACCACTGTTGCCAGCATTCTCGCAAAGAAGAGAACAGCTGTCAGTGTGCCGAGGAACCTTGATGTGTGGATCCAGAGTGGTGATTCCACCCAAACTCCAGGATAAAGTGCTAAAGGAGCTTCACGAGGGGCATCTGGGTGGAGTGAAAATGAAGAACCTAGCCAGGGCGTTTGTATGGTGGCCAGGTATCGATGGAGACATCGAAGAAATGACCAAGAGCTGCCTAGGATGCCAGAAGGTCCAAAACGCTCCACCACAAGCCCCTCTACATCCATGGGAGTGGCCCTCATCTCCCTGGCAAAGGGTACACATCGACTTTGCTGGTCCATTTATGGACTCAATGTTCTTAATCGCAGTTGATGCACACTCCAAGTGGCCGGAGGTAATAAAGATGTCCTCCACCACCACGGAAAAAACCATCACAGTATTAAGGACCATATTTGCCAGGAATGGGCTGCCGGAACAGATCTGTTCTGAATTTGTGTCCGAAGAATTCAGAAAGTTCTTAAAAAACAATGGGGTTAAGCACTACACGTCCGCCCCATACCATCCCGCCACCAATGGATTAGCTGAAAGGTATGTGCAGACCTTCAAGAAGGCCATAAAGGCCATGGGTAATGAAGACATAAAACTTCAGCACCAGGTGGATAACTTCTTATTCGCATACAGGAATGCAACACATATGGTTACCAACCAAACTCCCGCCATGATGTTCTTCAATAGAAACCTAAGATGCCGGCTGGATTTGGTCAAGCCCAACATCAGAAGGGACATGGAGAACCGGCAGTTTCAAGGCATGAATGAAAGGCCAACTAGAACCTTCCAGATAGGTCAACAAGTTTTGGCCCGGGACTACCGTACCGAGAAATGGCAGCCTGGAACTATCTGCACACGACTAGGACCACTGATGTATACCGTGGACTTCGGAGAAAGCATAATAAGGCGCCATGCTGACCAAATCATAAAGTCATCCGAAAAGGGACAACCTACACCACAACTCTATACATCTAACGATGAAGTAGAGATACCCATATCTACCTCCGATCCGGTGATACTGGAACCCGATGAACCCGACACTGGCATTCAAGCCGAATCAGCCTTGCCAGAAGAACCTACTACACCACCAGAAACTACTACACCCCCGAGGCGTTATCCGGACCGAGTCAGGAAGCCTCCTGAGAGACTGACTTATAATTAATTAACTACAGCAATGTATATTATTTTGCATATAACATGTAATTAATAATTACTTAAAATATGATGTACTGGTTAGCTAAAAGGGGAGGAATTGTAGTGTATGTGCCTTTAAGAGCCCCAGGTGTGCTGTAATGCCGGTAATTGCCACTCGGGCTATATAAGCCTGTATATTGTGTATATCCGTTAGAACCCCCCCCCAGACTTTGCTTAGTAAATACCTATGAACCAACTCCTGTCTTCAGTGTCTTTATCAACTATGGACACTACAAAGTCTATCAGGCTTTTTCACTTCACGTGTGGATCTTCGCAACACGGGTAAGTCTGATGTGTCTTCATGAGATTGTTCTGGCAGTGAATGACAAGATGCAGTTGCGGCATTGTCATCAATCTGCTCTTGAATAGATCGAGGTCTCCTTGCGATCTTTGCTTGGAGAGGGTTTCAGTGTTTCCTGCACTCTTCATGCCATAACTCTCAATGTAGTCAATGCACTCTCGAAAAACTGCTGGCAGCTGGATCCCATCATACAGCATAGTCCTCTCAGCAGCCTCGGCTAATGGAACACCAAAGATTGGCCTGAGGGAAGAAGGAGTATCCACCGGAACTGCTTCCTGCTCTGGTGCAGGCTTCTTCTTTTTCTTTTTCTCTTTCCACTGCTTAACAACATCTGCTGCGGTTATATCTTTGGACTTTTGCTCCTTGTGTTTTTCCTCTTTGTGCTTTTCTTCCTTTGGCTTCTCTTTGACCTTAAAGTCTTTTTCTTTCTTCTTGGAGAAACCAGGCTTTTTGAAGACATGGATACCCTTTGGCCTTTTCATCCTTGATGGGCTCTCTGCTTCATCACCTGAGTCATCTGCTCTGCTTATGGCACAGTTTATACGGTAGACTCTCTTGACCAGTTCTAAGTCTTCACAAGCTTTGTCACCTAGTATCGAATCAAGTCTTTCAGCCACAACAGAAAACATGAGATGATGCACTTTGTCTTTGACTGTCACTTTAAGTCTGCATACACCTAAGCTATCTATTTTCTGTCCATTATAGCTCTTCAGTAGTACTGACTTTTTCTGTATTTTGGGCTTTTCTTTCATATTGTTAATGTCACTCATACTGATTAAGTTTGCTTTTGCCCCAGTGTCTAGTTTCAAGGTAACTAATGCTCCATTTACCTGCAGTGGGATCATCCATTTGTCCTCTTTTACTGCATTAACTTTATGTTCAGCATTGTCCATTTCTGAGGGCTGCACATTTTCTGTATCTTTTTTGATATCGTCACATGACACCATTCCTACAAAAAATGTCTCACTTAAATCAGTGTCCTCAATCACATTAACTTGTTGCCCTTTCGTTGTTTTTACTTTTGAAAAGCATTGTTTGGCAAAGTGATTCTTTCCATTACACTTTGTGCACATTTTTCCAAATGCTGGGCATTGTCTTAACTGGTGTTTGTAACCACAGCGTTTACAATTAAAAATTTCATCCTCCGATTGCTTTTCATTTCTGTTCTGCCCATGTTTCTTCCCCTTGTAGGACACAGCACCGACAGCAGCATTATCACTCATTACAATTGCATCATTATTGATTTCACTGAAAGTCTTCGCGTGCTTTCGAGCTAGCTCGCTGGCTTGGCATATTTTCACCGCATTTTCCAAATTTAGTTTGGTTTCTCTCAACAGACGTTCCCTGACTTTTTTTATCATGAATACCAAACACAATCTGGTCACGAATCATGGATGCTTTGAGCTCAGAGAAATTACATGTCTGTGCTTTCAGTTTCAGATCAGTTATAAAGCTATCAAAAGTCTCATTTTGCTGCTGTGTCCTTGAACAGAACATGTATCTTTCATAGGTCTCATTGTTTTTGGGAGAGCAATGTGCATCAAATTTTTTTAGCACATCTTCTAATTTTTCTCTGTTCTCCTCTGGATTAAATACAAATGTATTAAATACCTCTATCGCCTGTGGGCCTGCAACCGTAAGCAGCAACGCTATCTTCCTTGCGTCTGGCTTCATACTGAATCTGATGGCTGCAATGTAGAGTTCGAATTGCTGTTTAAAAGTCTGCCAATTGTAGTCGATTTTTCCTGTGAGTTTCAAACGCTCTGGTGGCTTCAAATTCTCCATGTCGCTTTTCACAATTTTCAGCAGATCTTCACCATCCTGGTACCATCTTATGTTCATTAATAAATAGACATTCTTATTATGAACACAGCTAGCTTTTGCTAGACACTTTTATTGAGCACATGTGGACTAGGCACAGTATCTGTAGAGGCTTCCATCTTGACTGTTGCCTTGTGGGTAGCCTAGTGCCTCATGGGTAATGTAGTCTTAATATACATACAGCTGGGTAGTGTAGTCTTATACATACAGCTATATACAGCTCTACACAGCTCTACGGCTCCATCTAGTGTCCACTATAGAATGACATGTTATTGATCATTACATACGGTAAGTAAGGGACACTCGGTGGTACCGCTACAAGGCACTAATAAATCCAGTCGGGAATTCAGGAGAAACTTCTTTACTCAGAGAGAGGTGAGAATGTGGAACTCGGTACCACAGGGAATGGTTGAGTTGAATAGTATAGATCTATTTAAGGGGATGCCGGATAAACACATGAGGTAGAAAGGAATAGAAGGATCTGCTGATGGGGTGAGATGAAGAGGGGTGGGAGGAGGCTCATGTGGAGCATAAACACCGGCATGGACCAGTTGGGACAAATACAGGAAACTCTTTTTTATCCGGCACCGACGGGACCGGCGTGGTGCCGGTTGATCAAAAAGTTCGGATTACAGAGAGGTATAGTTACTAAGGTACGAGAGCCCCGTACACGGCCACAGATCCAGGCATTCCTGTTGCATGGCAACAGGTGCAGGAACCCCGGTTACACGGCCACAGATCCAGGAACTCTGGTTCCACAGCCACTAATATGAAGTAAAACTTACCTGAACCTACTCCTGAATTTTGCCGGTTAAGAGAGATTTCCGGTTATTTAGGTGCCGGTAAAAAGAGAGTTTCCTGTTGTCAGTTTCTGTGCTGTAAACACTATATAAGACTATGTATTGATTTTGGCTTTGTATGCTGCATAGCCAACCAGCTGAAGCGAAACTGAATATGCTGAATATAAAAATGTGCATTGGGTGTCCCATACAAGAAGTAATGGGATCGGATAAATTCAGGGTACGGTTTCCATTGAAACCAGAGGGGGCCGTCACAGTAGAATACAAAGTCATGTCTGGCAGTGGTGAAGAGAGAGGGAGGGGGAAAACAGCGAGATACCAAGGAACAACTGCAAGGATTTGGGGTTTTCAGTCTGAAGGGAAATCTATTTTGAAACATCCCTGATAACAAGAAGAACTTTAGTACAAAAGAGAACTTTTCTGACAGGGCTAGACAGACTGGATGCAGGGAGGATGTTTCCCCTGGCTGGGGGGTCTAGAACGAGGGGGTCACAGTCTCAGGATATGGGGCAGGATGTTTAAGTCTGAGATAAGGAGACATTTCTTCATAGAATCATAGAGTCATAGAAAGTTACAGCACGGAAGGAGGCCATTTTCGCCCAGCGTGTCCGCGCCCGCCAACAAAGAGCTATCCAGCCTAATCCCACTTCCCAGCTCTTGGTCTGTAGCCCTGCAGGTTAGAGCATCCCAAGTGCACATCCAAGTACTTTTTAAATGTGGTTAGTGTTCCTACCTCTACCGCTCTTTCAGGCAGTGAGTTCCAGACCCCCACAACCCTCTGAGTGAAGAAATTTCCCCTCAAATCCCCTCTAAACATTCCCCAAATTACTATAAATCTGTGCCCCCTGGTTTTTTACCTCTCTGCTAAGGAAAATAGGTCCTTTTTATCCACTTTATCTAGGCCCCTCATAATTTTATACACCTCAATAAGGTCTCCCCTCAGCCTCCTCTGTTCCAAGGAAAACAAACCCAGCCTATCCAGTCTTTCCTCATAGCTAAGATTCTCTACTCCCAGCAACATCCTTGTAAATCTCCTCTGTACCCTCTCTAGTGCAATCACATCTTTCCTGTAATGTGGTGACCAGAACTGCACGCAGTACTCTAGCTGAGGCCTAACTAGTGTTTTATACAGTTGAAGCATAACCCCCCTGCTCTTGTATTCTATGCCACGGCTAATAAAGGCAAGCATTCCGTATGCCTTCTTAACCACCTTATCTACTTGGCCTGCTACCTTCAGGGATCTGTGGACATGCACTCCAAGGTCCCTTTGTTCCTCTACACTACTCAGTGTCCTACCATTTAATGTGTATTCCCTTTCCTTGTTAGCCCTCCCCAAATGCATTACCTCACACTCCTCGGATTGAATTCCATTTGCCACTGTTCTGCCTACCTGACCAATTTATTGATACCTTCCTGCAGTCTACAGTTTCCTTCTTCAGTATCAACCACACAGCCGATTTTAGTATTATCTGCAAACTTCTTAATCATACCCCCATATTCAAGTCTAGATCATTGATATTGTTATATCCGTGTATCTTAATGTTATGTCCTTCAATAATCAGACAACAGACTGCAGGGAACGATTCAACAGGTGTTTACTGAATGAGGGTTACTCTAGAACTAACTGTACAGATCACTACTCAGGGTTTATATACAGGTGTGGTCACTGCCGGTACTACAGTATACAGGAGCTGTAAAAAGTAGTTCTCTCCCTTAAGGTATATATACATTACATACATTACAATTCCTCCCCTTTTAGATTAACAGTACCATAATACTCATTTAACAATTAACATTTTTAATATATAATGTTATATGAAAATAGTCCATTCATATATTCAGTCTCTGGGGAGGCTTCCTGATTCTTTCTGGATAACGCCTTTCCCGAGTGTCTCGCTCTTGGTGCGGAGGCGATTCTAGCACCCTGTCGTCAGTTGATTCATCAGCTTCCAATGCTATTGTTTCTGAGGGACAACTGGAATACATTACACAAAAAACAACAGGACGAATTGGCCATTCAAAATGGAGACACATGGGAAAACCACTTTGAAAAATTATACCAGAAAAACACACTAAGGCCAGAGCAACACCAAATATGCAAAAAACTGGAAAAGCTCGAAATGGCCATAAAAGATAACCAAAACCCGCTAGACTCCATAATAACAGAAAAAGAACTATTTGAAAAACTCAAGGACCTGCGACCAGGAAAAGCTTGCGGTGCAGATGGCATACTAAGCGAGATGATTAAACACACAGACGATAAAATGAAACTGGCTATCCTAAAACTCTTCAACTTGGTTCTGAGTGTCGGTTACTTCCCTGATATCTGGAACAAAGGACTCATAACGCCCATATACAAAAGTGGGGACAAAGTCGACCCAAATAACTATCGAGGCATCTGTGTAAACAGTAACCCGGGGAAGCTATTCTGTAGTATCATAAACAAAAGACTTATAAACTTCCTTGAGGAGCACAATGTCTTGAGTAAAAGCCAAATTGGATTCCTACCAAACTATAGAACATCAGATCATATCTTCACCCTACAGACCCTAATTGACAAACATGTTCATCAAAACAAAAGCAAAATCTACGCATGCTTTATAGATTTCCAGAAGGCTTTTGATTCCATCTGGCACAACGGTCTATTCCTGAAACTTATCGAAAGCGGGGTAGGGGGAAAAACATATGATGTAATTAAATCAATGTATACAAACAATAAATGTGCAGTTAAAATTGGAGACAAACAAACAAAATACTTCCCACAGGGGCGGGGGGTGACGCAGGGCTCGCCCATCTCACCGACACTCTTTAATATTTACATAAATGAATTGGCAAAACTACTTGAACAATCTACAGCACCCGACCTCACCCTATATGAATCCAAGGTTAAATTCCTCCTCTATGCAGATGACCTGGTTCTGCTGTCACCAACTAAGGAGGGTCTATAGCAGAACCTGGATCTGCTGGAGTCATTCTGCCAGACCTGGGCCCTGACAATAAATCCCCCAAAAACCAAAGTCCTTGTGTTCCAGCAAAGATCCAGACATCAGGGACCCAAAATAAATTTCACACGAGGAACAACCAAAATTGAACAAACCACTAACTACACATACTTGGGCTTAAAAATCAGTTCTACGGGAAATTTTCATCTGGCTGTGAATGAATTGAAAGAGAAAGCAAGAAGGGCTTTCTATGCCATTAAAAAATCAATCCAAATAGAAATCCCAATTAGCATTTGGCTCAAAATTTTTAAATCAGTAATTGAACCAATTGCATTCTATGGCAGTGAGGTGTGGGGACCGCTAACACAACAAGAATTTGCAAAATGGGACAAACACCCAATTGAGATCCTACATGCAGAATTCTGTAAAAGTATCCTCCGGACTCAAAGGAAAACCGTAAACAATGCATGCAGGGCAGAACTAGGCCAATATCCATTAATAATCACTATCCAAAAAAGAGCCACCAAATTTTGGAAACACCTAAAAATGAGCAACCCCCACTGCTATCATTACAAAGCCCAGAAATGCCAAGAGAGGACCATAAAGAAGAATACCCTCAGTCAACTAGTCCTGGGACTCAGTGAAGTAACTACTAACACTACTAACAATAACCAGCCCCAGGACAGTGACAGCGTAACACAAAGAATTCGACCCAATACAATCGTCACTAAGCAAAAGGAAAAATATCTGTCATATTGGGCAGAAACAACAAAAACCCAAAACAAACTCAATTGCTACTTGGCCCTAAACAGACAATACAACATGGCTGATTACCTGACCAAGGTAAAGGATAGCAAACTGAGAAAAACCTTGACAATGTACAGACTTAGTGAACATAGCCTGGCGATCGAAAAAGATAGACACAGGCAGACTCGACTACCAAGAGAGGACAGGATATGTTCTCACTGCAGTCAGGGAGTGGTGGAGACAGAGATGCACTTCCTCACAGCTTGTAGAAAATATCAGGGCATAAGGGAGAATTTCTACCCAAAATTCACAAAAATATGCCTGGAATTCAGAAATTTGAATGACGACCAAAAACTCCCATACCTACTAGGGGAAGAGAGAAATTGTGTAACCTTAGTGGCACACTATGTTACAGCTTGCCATAACCAGAGAGACAACCACTAAATATGAGAAAAGAGTATATACAAATTATATGAATGTATATTTATACACTCAGGGATATATCTGTTTATACACTGTATGGATAGATCTGCGTTTATGTGTTCAACCATGAATGTTTTTCGATGCTTTGGCAACATAAGATGTACCTTGTCATGCCAATAAAGCGATTTGAATTGAATTGAATTGACCTGTACGTCGGGTTCCTCACCAGGTACGTATGGCCGAGACATGGGGTTGACTCGTTCCTGTGACTCTAGGATCTGGTCAGCATGGCGTCTCACAATGTTGTCCCCAACATCCACTGTGTACAATAGTGGCCCCTGCCATGTGCATATCGTTCTGGGTTGCCATTTCTCTGTTCGGTAGTCATGGGCCAAGACTGGTTGCCCTACATTGAAGCTCCTTGTCGGCTTCTCATTGATGTGCTGGAATTGCTTACTCTCAACATCTCTTCGTACATTTGGTCTGAGCAAATCCAGACGAGATCTCAACCTTCGATTAAAGAACATCATGGCCGGGGCCTGGTTGGTGACTGCATGTGTCGCATTTCTGTAGGCTAACAGGAAATTGTCCACCTTATGCTGCAGTGGAATGTCGTCATCGCACATGGCCTTTACTGCTTTTTTAAAGGTTTGTACGAACCTCTCAGCCAATCCATTTGTGGCTGGATGATACGGGGCGGATGTGTAATGCCTTACCCCATTCATTTTCATAAACCTTCAAAGCTCTTCGGACACAAACTGTGGTCCGTTATCAGAGCAAATCTGCTCTGGCAAGCCGTTCCTGGCAAAAATGGTCCGTAGGCCTGCAATAGTTTTCTCCGTGGTGGTGGAGGACATTTTGATCACCTCAGGCCATTTCGAGTGCGCATCCACGGCTATTAAAAACATTGAGTCCATGAATGGACCAGCAAAATCAATATGCACCCGTTGCCATGGAGATGAGGGCCACTCCCATGGGTGTAGAGGGGCATGTGGTGGTGCATTTTGGACCTTCTGGCATCCTCAGCAGCTCTTTGTCAGGTCCTCGATTTGCTGATCGATCCCCGGCCACCACACATAAGCCCTAGCAAGGCTTTTCATTTTCACCCCTCCCAGATGACCTTCGTGAAGCTCATTGAGCACTCTCTCCCTTAACTTGGGTGGAATTACCACTCGGGATCCACACATCAAGGTCCCCTGGCATACTGACAGTTGTTCTCTTCTGGATGAGAATGCTGGCAACAGTGAGTCGCCATGTGCTGGCCATCCCTTCACCATCAAATCATATACCCGAGACAGTGTCGGGTCATTTCGGGTCTCCTTCTCTATACCACCGTTAGTTACTGGCAAGCATTCAATTATAGTCGAATGAAATATTTCGACAGGATCCATTGCTGGTGCTTCCTCCGCAGTAGGCAGTGGCAGGCGTGATAGCCCATCAGCGTTTCCATGCTGTTTCATGCCCTTATACTCGATTTCATATTGGTGCACCCCTAGAAAAAGGGACCATCTTTGTAGCTGTTGCGCAGTCATCACCGGAACGCCCTTCTTTGGATTAAAGATGGAGACAAGTGGTTGGTGGTCAGTCAGCAAGGTGAACTTCTGCCCGTGCAGATAGTGATTGAACTTTTTCACTCCCCACACTAGGCTGAAGGCCTCCCTGTCAATCTGGGCGTAGTTACGCTCGGCTGAGGTTAGTCTCCGAGCCGTCCGGGAATTTGTGCAACAGCACCGCTCCAATGCCATAGGGTGATGCATCACACGCCAACCGAATTGGTAGTGCTGGGTTGAAATGAGCCAACACCTCTTTTGATGTGATCAATGCTTTGCTCTTCTGGAAAGCTCGTTTACATTCGTCACTCCACTTCCATGGTACCCCCGTTTGCATTAGGGTGTTCAGTGGGTGTATTACGGTAGGCAAATTCGGCAAGAACTTATGATAGTAGTTCACCAGCCCGAGGAACGACCTCAGTTGTGACACATTTTCCGGTGCTGGAGCCTTGACTACTGCCTCAATCTTTACAGGGGACTTATGTAACCCCTCTTTATCAATAACGTGGCCACAATATGAGATCTGCTTCTGGAAAAACTTGCATTTGTGGCGATTAGCTCGGAGCCCCTATTCCTTCAATCTGGTGAGCACCTGCTCCAGGTTGGCAAGGTGATCACTGTCATTTTCGCCCATGACCAGGATGTCGTCCAAATGACACTGGGTCCCTGGAATCCCTTGCAGGACTTGTTCCATTGCCCTTTGCCAAATAGCCGGAGCTGATGCTACCCCGAACACCAGCCGGTTGTATTGGTAGAGATCTTTATGAGTGTTGATCGTGAGGTACTGTTTCGAGGCATCTTCTACCTCCATTTGCAGGTACGCCTGGGCCAGATCAATCTTAGTGAAGCGTTTCCCTCCAGATAGCGAGGCGAAAATATCTTCAATCCGCGGAAGCGGATATTGTACAGTGTGAAGGATTGGGTTCACTGTCACCTTAAAGTCCCCACAGATGCGAACCTTCTTTGGTTCCCCAGGCATATTACTCAACAACCTCTTCATTACAGGAACGATGGGTGTAGCCCACTCGCTCCAGTCCACTTTGGACAGTACTCCTGAATGTTCCAAACCTTCCAGCTCTGCTTCGATGGCTGGGCGGATCGCAGAAGGTACCGGCCTGGCCTTAAAACACTTTGGGCTTGCATTTTCCTCTATTTTGATCGTCGCTGTTATGCCTTTTAGTGTTCCGAGTCCCTGCTGGAACACTTCTTGTGCGTCAGTTAGCATTTTTGACTGTCGTCCAGGTGTGACGTCGTCATCCTTTTTGGCATCTACAGTCAGTGCTTGTATGGAATGCCAATCTAGCTGTATCTTCCGGATCCATTCACATCCTAGTAGTGGTGGTCCTCCATCTGGCAATACATATAGGTCCATTTTTGGTGTTTCCTTGCCGTTATATATAAAGTTCACCCTTATTTTTCCTTTGGGGTAGACTTTTTGCCCCGTGTACGTCTTCAAGACAATCTTTGTATCTCTCAAGGTTATATGTGAGAATAGCCGCTTGTAGTCCCTTCGGTTTATGACTGATGGGGTTAACCTGTGTCCAATTCCATTTTCACTTGGACTCCCGCTAAATTGAGCATGACCCAAATAGTTTGGTGATCCTCCGTTTTGATCACATTTTGTAGTTTCAGACAACCCAGCTCCTTGCTTCCGGAGTCTGTATCACTCTTCTGTTCGTCTGAACTACTCTCCGTCACCTTATGTACCTTCTTGTACTTCTCCTGTGGAGATTTCTTGCTGCTGGTTTTCTTTCCCGACCTGCAGACTCTTGCTATGTGTCCTACTTTTCCACACTGTCTGCACACTTTGTCCTTGAACCAGCAATCATTATGGTCGTGTGTTGTTCTGCCGCAGCGATAGCACTTCACTGTTCCGTATGACATTTCATTTGTGCCATATTCTTGCAGTCTCCGTTATATCTCTGCAGCGCCCCGTGCTGCTGCTTCGTGTGATACTGCAATGCTGAAAGCCTTGTCCAGCGTAAGATCCTTTTCTGATAGAAGCTGTTTCTGGGTTCCTTCACTTTGAAGCCCATACACAAACTTGTCCCTTAAAGTATCTGCTAGTCCCGTTCCAAACTGGCAGTGTTTCGATAGCTTCCGCAGTTCCGTTAAATACTCAGCATTACTTTCATCTTTATGCTGGTTCCTTTTGTGAAACTTAAATCTTTCTGCTATCAGCAGCGGTGTGGGGTTTAAGTGGTCCTGTAGGATTGACACTATGTTTTCAAAATCCTTTTCTACTGGCTTCTCTGGGGTTACTAGGTTTCGTAGTAAGCCATATGTTTTTGCACCCATTGAATTCAACAATACCAGCACTTTCTTGTCATCTGGCACTTCATTCGCCTTGCAGTATACTTCTATGCGTTCGACATATGTCGTCCAATCTTTGACTTCATTGTCAAACGCTGTGATACTGCCACTCTTCGGCATTTTTGGGTGTGGTTAGACTTGCTTAAAATGGCGTCTCCTGCGCTTTCCTTTCTTCCCCGCTGCAGCTTAAAATGGCGTCTCCCGCGCTGCTGCCAACGCCGCTCTCGGCGGTCCTCGTGGCAAATGGTGATGCCCTGTGGGTTTCGCGAGCTGCTCCTGCGCTGCTGCCAACGCCGCTCTCTGCGGTCCTCGTGGCAATGGCAGCGCCTCACGTTTTCCTGCGTGCCTCTCTCCCCTGTTGACGCTGCTCGGCCCTTGAACACCGGCTGCGCTCTGCTCTCTCTCGTCTCTCTCCCCCGTTGACGCCGCTCAGTCCTGAACACCGGCTGCGCCCTGTGCGCTCTGCCCTCTCTCTCTCCCCCATCGATGCTGCTCGGCCTTTTTCTGTGCCGCTCGGTCGGGCTCTAGCCCGCCATTGTCCGGGAAGGGTCTGCGCAGTACCTGTTGCCAGCCCGTTTCGCTGGACCACCGTGACTGGAAAGCCAAGCCTGGCTCTCGACAGCCTCCCCTGCGATGCTCAAATCTCCACTGGATGACTGGGCAGTTGCCCGTGGTCGACGCCCGTGCTTCTGGACTTGACCTTCTTCCACTGTTCTCCAGGAGCGAATCCCTGGGAGGTGATGCAGAGTTGCAGGTAGGTTCGAATCTGCCTCGTCGCCAATGTTATATCCGTGTATCTTAATGTTGTGTCCTTCAATAATCAGACAACAGACTGCAGGGAACGATTCAACAGGTGTTTACTGAATGAGGGTTACTCCAGAAATAATTGTACAGATCACTACTCAGGGTTTATATACAGGTGTGGTCACTGCCGGTACTACAGTATAGAGGAGCTGTAAAAAGTAGTTCTCTCCCTTAAGGTATATATACATTACATACATTACAGATATATACCACAAAAAGCAAGGGACCTGGTACTGAGCCCTGCGGAACCCCACTGGAAACAGACTTCCAGTCACAAAAACACCCATCAACCATTACCCTCTGCTTCCTGTCTCTGAGCCAGTTTTGAATCAGAGGGCGGTGAACCTGTGGAATTCTCTACCACAGAAGGCTGTGGAGGCCAAGTCACTGAATATATTTAAGCAGGAGATAGATAGATTTCTAGACACAAAAGGCATAAAGGGGTATGGGGAGAGAGCAGGAATATGGTATTGAGATAGAGGATCAGCTATGATCATATTGAATGGCAGAGCAGGCTCAAAGGGCCGAATGGCCGACTCCTGCAACCATTTTTCTGTGTTTCTATGTTTTGTCATGGCTATACCGCTTTAAAACATAAGTTGAGAAGAAAGAAATCTGGAGGAACATTTTTAACAGACATTACTCAGATAAAAGAAGGTCTGGAGTTGCTAGGCAACCAACAGAACCGACCAGCACTGTCTCGAGATAAGACCCTCTTTAAACTGCAACAAGTGGCACGCATGATGAAGTAACCCCACTAAACATTGAACCAACCATGAACAACAAGGAGAAAAGCTATGCTTGAATGAACCAATCATTAAGACATACACGCGAACGACACATGAAGAGTCTAGAGCACAAAAAAAGGTATAAGAACTGACACGCCTAGTTTTTTTAACTGCAGTCGGCCAGGATATACATGTTCTGGTCTAACGAAGAGAAGTCGTCGCGAGATTCCAACAGGCTTCAAGTGGGCGACGGTTAGGCCACTTGAAGACTCCAGGACAGGTTCTTATTTAATCCATGTGTTGATGGTTAAATTAAAGATCTCTGAGAGATAGTGTATCCGTGTGGTTTTATGTTAAAGTGGATTCAGGTCTACGAACCCCACTCTAACACTCAGGGATTGATTTTGCCAATGGGGAGCTGTTGTAGGCGGGACTTCCACTTGTTGGGTTTCAGTCCCGCCTCCAACAACTTCTGGCCAACCCACGCTATTTTCCCTTGGTTGACCTTGTTATATCTGCCCAGCGGGCTCAGCAGGCCAATAAAGGGAAAGCCAGTTGCAAAGAACGTCAACGTATGACGTTCCATCTGTCAAAAACTTTTGACAGATGAATTGTCACTGTTTGACAGCTCTGTGAAGGTGTCAAACACTGACATTCTCTGTAGTTTGATGAGATCTTTAATTCAAGACCTCATCAAACATCTTTCTTTTAAAGTAATGAGATGGCCGTTGCATTGGTAAATGCAATGGCCATCTGTCATCTCTGCCACGGAGGTGCGAGTCTCTCCGCATACCCACTGACTGAAGCCTGCAGGAAGAAACAAAGGTTAGAAACACTTTTTCTAACACTTTCCACTTACCTCAGATACTCACCTCTACACTCTTGCATGCATCACTTACCTTCACAGCACTCTTTTGCACCCCTCCCCCGTCCCCGACCCCCGCAGACCCCCTACTCGCCTCGCCTCGCTGGCGGGTTTCGGAGTCTTCGGGAAGCCCACACTTGTGAGGGCAAAAAGGGGATAATCCTATTTTCTGCCTGTTTAACTACTTGTTAACAGGCAGTTAATAGGCTTTAATCCCTTCCCGCCTCCAAGGAGATGGGACCCGGCACAGGACGGCTACCCACCTCCTGGTAAGATGGCATAGAGGCGGGTTGGGGGGCGGGTTGGGCACCCGCCCCCAAATTCTACCATTTTCCTGTTGTGTATGTAATATGTATGTTACTTTAAACCTATGGCCAGGGCAGCACTACTTTGTAGGGCGTAGTGATACCATAGTACCACTCCTGGCCATAGGTGTATAAATAGTACTGTGGGTACTGATCTCCCCTCAGTTCCTGCCTGTTGGTATTAAGTAAAGACCTACGTTGAATCTTCCAAGCTGTCTCTTCATTATTGGATTAAGTATAGACACATACTTTACACTGGCGACGAGTAAGGTTCGAACTCACCAGTACACGGTGCAACAAAGGAACGGCAGCAGTACAGAGAGAGAAGGAGAGAGGCTTCTTACCAGCCAGCCTGCAGAGTCCAGCGTCGACCAAAGGAAACCGCCCAGCTCTCCAGGTTCGGGAGGAGCAGCAGTAACAGAGAGAGAGAGGGTTCCAACAGAAGCTGCAGCAGCTGAGAGAAGAGGCTGAACGGGCGCTCCAGCCACGGGGCAAAAGTCCACCCAGGGCCAGGTAAACTGAAATCCTTCCCGGGGAACGGGAGCTGCAAGGGCCAGAATGGGCAGGCGATCTGGGGAACAAACGGAGCCACGAGGACTAGCAAGCCACGAGAGGGGAAGGTCGTTGTTAATAGCGGCGGTGGCAATAACGGGAGCTGCAAGGGCCAAAAATAACGATGCTGGAGAGAGGTCGTTAGCAGCAGCAGGAGAAAAGGCGGGAAAAACGCCATCTAGTGGACAAAGGGGAAAAGTTTTTTCTCTTCAGCAGTTTAAAATTAAAAAATTAAAAAAACGCCACCTAGTGGACAAAGGTGGGAAAAGCTCTTCAGCAGTTTAAAATGTCTAAAGAAGGTTGGTTGTCAGAATTTGTTGAGGACACAGAAGAGTGGGATGCCTATGTCGAAAGGCATGAACTTTATTGCATAGTACACAAGGTGAAAGATGACGAAAAGGCAGCAACCTTATTAAATTTTATGGGGGCAAAAACATACGGTCTGCTGAGGAATCTTCTTACTCCAGAAAAGCCAGCAGACAAAACGTATGCCCAAATTGTTGATACGTTAAGGGAACATTTAAACCCTAAGCCACCATTTATAGCGGAAAGGTACCGCTTCTACAGACGCGTCCAAAGGAATGATGAGTCGCAGGCAGCCTATTTGGCTGAGCTCAGAAGGTTGTCCAAACATTGCCAGTTTGGAGCCTTTTTGGCGGACGCGATCAGGGACAGATTTGTCTGTGGCATGTTAAATGAGAGTACACGAAAACGGTTGCTAGCCAAAAAACAGCTCAGCCTAGATCAGGCAATTGAAATAGCATCGAACCATGAAGCAGCAGCACAGGGTGCTGCTCAAATGCGACAAAACACAACCTGCTATGACACCCATGAGGTGACATTTCACAAAGGTAAATGCTACCGTTGTGGCAAAACCACCCACGACCAAAGTAATTGTTGGTTTCGTGATAAAATATGCCGGCAGTGTGGGAAAAAGGGGCATATAGCGAAAGTTTGTCGGTCGGGTACGAAACCCAATAGTGGGGGCAGTCCGTGCAGTACCAAGGCAAGGACAAAAATACATAAGATGTCTGACAGTAGCTCAGACGAGTCACAGGAAGGCACAGAAGCAGAGCCTAAAGGTCTGGGATGTCTCAAGTTATATGGTGTAGACAAAACGGAGGACCACAGCACAATGTGGGTTAAAATGAAGGTAGCAGGCGTCGAAGTTAATATGGAGCTGGACACGGGTTCAGCCCTATCAGTAATTAATGAACAAGATTATAACAGGCTGTTCAAACGCATTCCCTTAAAGGATACGGAAATTAAATTAAAAACATATACGGGACAAAAAGTTTACCCGAAGGGAAAAATGCAAGTAACAGTTAAATACAACGGCAGAAAAGTGCCAGGACTTTATTTATACGTCCTACCAAATGGTGGACCACCACTTTTGGGTAGGGAATGGATAAGAAAAATCCATTTCGACTGGAAGTCGATACACGAGTTAAAAGTAGAGACCACCAAGGATGATACAACCATTACAAGCAGGCTGTCGAAAATATTGGCAAAAACGCCAGAGGTGTTCCAACAAGGGCTGGGGACCTTAAAGGACATTAGAGCAAAAATAACTATTGCTCAAGACGCAAACCCCAAGTTTTGTAAGGCCAGACCGGTGCCTTACGCCATTCGGCCAGCTGTGGAAGCAGAACTGGATGCCTTAGAGAGTGCAGGTGTCCTTACAAAGATTGAGTGGAGTGAGTGGGCCACGCCCATCGTCCCAGTTATAAAGAAATCTGCAAATAACACACCGGGGGAACCAAAGAAGGTTTGCATTTGCGGGGATTTTAAGATAACTATTAACCCAGTCCTGCACACGGTACATTATCCGCTGCCGCGGATAGAGGACATATTCGCATCGTTAGCTGGGGGTAGACACTTTACGAAGATTGACCTTTGTCAAGCTTATTTACAGATGGAGGTGGAACAAGACTCGAAAAAGCTCCTAACGATTAACACACACAAGGGATTGTACCAGTACAATCGCCTGGTATTTGGTGTGGCGTCCGCCCCGGCAATATGGCAGAGGACCATGGAACAGGTCTTACAGGGCATTCCAGGAATGTAATGCTACCTGGATGACATCCTGGTGACAGGACAAACGGATAACGACCACCTCGCTAACCTGGAGCGAGTACATCTGCGGTTGCAACAATATGGACTCAGGGCGAACAAGCAGAAATGTGAGTTTTTCCAGGAACGTATCTCATACTGTGGTCACATTATAGACAAGGAAGGCCTGCATAAGTCCCCGGAAAAGATTGAGGCAGTAGTGAAGGCCCCGCCCCCTGAGAATGTATCTCAGTTACGATCATTCTTAGGCCTTATAAACTATTACCATAAGTTCCTCCCGAACTTATCGTCCATTTTACATCCACTAAATTCATTGCTGCAAAGGGGAGTCTCCTGGAATTGGGAAGAAGCGTGTGAGGCTGCTTTTAAAAAGGGTAAACAACTCATTACATCAAAGGAAGTGCTCGCACACTTTGATCCAAAAATGCCAATGTGGTTGGCATGTGTCGCCTCCCCGTATGGTATAGGGGCAGTGTTGTCACACAAATTTCCCAATGGGACGGAGAGGCCAATAGCATTTGCCTCAAGGTCGTTAACTACAGCTGAAAGAAACTATGCGCAAATCGACAGGGAGGCCCTCAGTCTGGTGTGGGGTGTAAAAAAATTCCACCACTACCTACATGGGCAACGTTTCACACGACTGACGGATCATCAACCGTTGGTGTCGATATTTAATCCAACAAAAGGGGTGCCCCTGATGATGGCCCAAAGGCTACAGAGATGGTCACTGTTCTTAGGCGCACACCAGTACCTTATCGAATATAAGGGTACCAAACAGCATGGCAATGCGGATGGCCTGTCGCGGCTACCATTGCCTGCCAAGATCGAAGAGATAGTACAGGACCCCATGGAAATATATCATACGGCTGTTATGGAACACTTGCCCATCACCAGCCAATGTATCGAGCGGGAAACACAGAACGACCCGACACTGGCAAGGGTTTACGAATTGACCGTGAAAGGCTGGCCGGCGCAGGGTGACGCATCATTGCCGGCGTTTTCGGCAAGGAAGGACCAGTTGTCCGTCTGCCGGGGCACATTGATGTGCGGAGCCAGGGTGGTGGTCCCTCAAAAATGACAACATAAAGTGTTGAGGGACTTACACGAAGGTCATCTGGGGGGTGTCAAAATGAAAAGCCTCGCCAGAGCCTACGTCTGGTGGCCCGGCATTGACAGGGACATCGAGGAAGTAGCAAAAGCGTGCCAAGGGTGCCAGATGGTACAGAACGTACCACCCCAAGCCCCACTACATCCGTGGGAGTGGCCCTCAACGCCGTGGCAAAGGATCCACGTGGACTTCGCTGGGCCCTTCCTGGATGCGATGTTCCTTATTGTAGTGGACGCCCACTCAAAATGGCCGGAGGTCATAAAGATGTCATCAACAACAGCCGAAAAGACGGTCGCAGTCTTAAGGACCATTTTTGCCCGAAATGGGGTGCCCGAGCAAGTCTGTTCGGACAATGGGCCACAATTTGTGGCAGAAGAATTTCAAGCATTCCTAAAAAGGAATGGAGTGCGACATTATACGTCTGCACCATATCATCCGTCTACAAATGGGCTGGCAGAGCGCTTTGTACAGACTTTTAAAAAGGCCATCAAGGCGATGGGGGAGGAAAGGTTGCCACTACAACACAAGGTGGACAATTTCCTATTCGCGTACCGTAATGCTGCACATACGGTGACCAACCAGGCCCCCGCCGTCATGTTCTTTAATAGAAGGTTAAGGTCTCGCCTTGAATTGCTCAGACCAAACATCCGGAGAGATGTGGAAAACTGAGTATTTCGTAGGGCTCCTGACAGACAGACATGGAGCTTCGAGGTGGGGCAGCAAGTGTTGGCCCGTGATTATAGAAATGAAAAGTGGCGGTCTGGTACGATAAAGGCCCGCCAGGGACCTTTGATGTACACAGTGGATACAGGGGATGGCATAATCAGACGACATGCTGATCAACTTGTGGAGTCCAGAAACCCAACTGATTCACTACCTCAAACGTCTCAGCACATTGTTACAGCGGAATCACGGCCCAGCTCGTCGTTACAGAGGTCTCAGGATTGCGAGGAGTTCAGCACTCCAGTGATCTCCACGGCACAGGATGTGCCATCAGACACCGACGACTCCAGCAATGAAGTGGTGACGGAAGTACCGCCGCCTACACTAGAGAAAAACGTTATCCTAGTCGAGACAGGAGGCCTCCTCAGAGACTGAATCTATAACATGTTTCTTTTTATATATATATATAGGTAGACAACTCTGATGTAAATACGTTATGTATATTGTGTTACCAAATGTTATTAGCCCTAGTTATGGTGCATCTGTTGACTTAATTGCACGGGTACGTTTTAATTAAAAGGGGAGGAATGTTGTGTATGTAATATGTATGTTACTTTAAACCTATGGCCAGGGCAGCACTACTTTGTACGGCGTAGTGATACCATAGTACCACTCCTGGCCATAGGGGTATAAATAATACTGTGGGTACTGATCTCCCCTCAGTTCCCGCCTGTTGGTATTAAGTAAAGACCTACGTTGAATCTTCCAAGCTGTCTCTTCATTATTGGATTAAGTATAGACACATACTTTACATTTCCCAGCAGTCCCGCCTCCAAACCCGTCTCCCCGGGGCTGACAAGATCGCGCCCATAATGTGGAAGATGTGAAAGTCATAAATGATTCCTACAAGTCAAAAGCGAGCTTCTTCCTTTTCAGAATAAAAAAAAAAATCTCAAATTCTTCACCTGACTTGAACACTGGGCGCAAAGCAAGCCCCTTCATAGGACTAAACAAAACAAAGGGATGGGGAGGGTCAAAAGGGAACAGTTAAGAGTCAGGTATTTTCACTGCCTCTTTGAATTAGACTCCTCACTCTCATTATTTACCAGTATTACCCTCTCCCCCCGCTATCTTTGCTTAGTTCTATTAGTCCTATTGAAGGTGAATGTTCGATTCCCAGCTCAGATGGAACCTGAATTGTTAACTTGTCTTGTCCCTGGTCCAGCTGCTGATGGACCCGCGGTCTGCTTCCTACATTTCAACAGTGACCACACTTCAAAAGTACTTTATTGGCTGTAAAGCTCTTTGGGGTGCCCTGAGGTCATGAAAGACGCTGGATAAATGCTAGTCTTTCTTTCTTTTTTCTATTTCAGGTTTGCCAACCTTTGCACTTTGTGTAAAAAGCAAAAATGCTGGAACTCTGAAATAACATCAGAGAATGCAGGAAACACTCCGCAGCATCTGTGGAGAGAGGGCAGTAGGGTTAAGCCGACAGGTCAATGACCCTCCATCGGAAGACAATCCAGTAGTTTCATGGTCACCATTACTGATAGTAGCTTTTTATTCCAGATTTTATTTAATTAGCTGAATTTAAATTCACCTACTGCTGTGGTGGGATTTGAACTCATCATCTAACTTGAATCATTAGTCCTGGCCTACTAGGATTACTAGTCCAGTAACATAACCACTATGCTATCGTATCTCTTAAATCAGCATATTGTGGAATAGAGAAAACATTCTCATCCTGTGTGTTAAAATCCCTGTACGTCATTGCCCCTCCCTATCTCTGTAACCTCTCCAATTCTCCCCGGTCCAAACTGTTATATCCGTGTATCTTAATGTTGTGTCCTTCAATAATCAGACAAAGACTGCAGGGAACGATCAACAGGTGTTTACTGAATGAGGGTTCAAACTGCAACTGACTGTACAGATCACTACTCAGGGTTTATATACAGGTGTGGTCACTGCCGGTACTACAGGATACAGGAGCTGTAAAAAGTAGTTCTCCCCCTTAAAGGTACATACATTACACAAACACTTTGTTCCTCTGACTCCGGCCTCTTGTGCTCCCCCTTCTCCCTTCGCCCCACCACTGGCGACCACGCTTTCAATCGCCTTGGCGCCGCGCTCTGGAATTCCTTCCCATAAACCTGCTTCGCATCTCCACCACTGTCTCCTCCTGTAAAGACCCACCTCTTTGACGGAGTATTTAATCACCTCGCCTAATCTTCCCTTCTCTGGTTCCACGTCGTCCATTACATTACGTCACCGCGAAGCGCTGTGTGATGTTCATCAATGTTGAAAAGCACTGGGCCAATGCAAGTTGCCATCACTTGCAGTGGAGCCCCCTGCTTACTTGGACTTGAGCCAAATGAATGCAATGGAGTTGAGTGCCTTTAGCCATGTAGAACTGAAACATTCCTACAAGGCCTCTAGTATTCTCCAAAGGCAATCATTTGCACTCAACGGTTGAATACGAAATAGCTGCTTTCGTGTGATGTGGAAATACGAATTTCCCAGATGGAAATGCAGATGATCCCTAAAAGGATATTTGCGTTGGCAGGAGAATCAGTCACGACGAATTGTAAAACTATTCGTGTGTATTTAATTGCCCAGTATTCACAGATATTCCCCCATCTGATTTCATGTCGCATCTTCCGACAACATTACTCTGATGGGATTTCATCGGTGGTCACATGATGGCCTGGAGCAGAAACGCACTGTCACAGGAGCGTATGAATTTGATCTCATGACTGAGCAACTAATGTCACTGCAGGAACATAGGAACAGGAGTAGGCCATTCAGTCCCTCGAGCCTGCAATTAGATCATGGCTGGTGTGTGCCTCAACTCCAGTTACCCGCCTTTGCTCCATAGTCCAGTGACGCACGCATATCATTAACAAATTAATAAAAAACTGAGTTCCATTCCCCTGCCCTTTCCCGAAACCCTTTGGAAATGTATTTATTTGCGTCCCTTTTAAAAGCCCTTATGGATTCTGCTTCTGATGGGGAGTATTCCACATCGGAACAACTCAGCACCCCTCTTAATCTCACCCTTTATTCTTCTGGTAATGATCTCAAATTGATGCCCTCTAGGTATTGAATCAACCTGCAGGATTAGTTTTTTTTATGATTGACCTTATCAAAACCTTTCATAATTTTGAGCACCTCTATCAGACCTCCTGTTAACCCATTGTTCCGCGGAAGCTCACCGTAAACTCGAGGAACAGCACCACATCTTCCGATTAGGCACTTTACAGCCTTCCGGACTCAATATCGAGTTCAACAATTTCAGATCATAACCTTGGCCCCTATTATATTTTTATATTTTTTATCCACACTTTTGGTTTGTGCCTTTTCCTTTTCTCCCTCTCTCCCACACGGCAGCTGTCTCTCACTCTGCCAGCGCATTTCACACTTCATCTAGAGCCATTGTTTGTTTCTTTACCTGTCCTATTACCATCTCGTCTCACCTTGAATATCTCTTAATGTCTCTTCTTTCATCCCCTCCCCCATTTCCCAGCCCCCAAACTGCCTTTTAACCTGTTTCATTTCCTGCCTTTTTTCTCAGTTCTGACGAAGGGTTTCGACCTGAAACGTTGACTCTGTTTCTCTCTCCACGGATGTTGCCTGGCCTGCTGAGTTTTTCCAGCATCTTCTGTTGTTATTTCTCCTGTTAACCTTCTTCGTACTAATGAAAAGAGTCCCAGTTTCGTCTTCATAACTCAAACCTCTCATCCTCAGTCTTATCTTAGTGACTCTCTTTGGCATTCTCCCCATGGCCCTTGACACCCTTCCTAAATTAAAGAGCCCAGCTGTGTGTCAGCCTTGGCTCAGTGGGTAGCATTCTCACCTCTGAGTCAGAAGGTTGTGCGCTCATAGTCCCGCTCCAGCAACTTGAGCACGTAATATAGGCTGACACTCCAGTGCAGGACTGAGGGAGTGCTGTGCTCGTTTGGATGAGATGTTAAATTGAGGCCCTGCCTGATCTCTCAGGTGGACGTAAAAAATCCTGCGGCATTATTATGAAGAAAGAGCAGGGAAGTTATTCCTGGTGTCCTGGCCAATGTTTAACTCTAACTCAACATCACAAAAAGCAGATAATCTGGTCATTATCGCATTGATGTTTGTGGGAGCTTGCTGTGCACAATTGCCAATAACAACCTGGCCCTTAACATCAAGAAAACCAAAGAAATCATTGTGGACTTCAGGAAGTCTAAAGGCGGAAGTCACACCCCCATCCACATCAATGGGGCTGTGGTGGAAAGGGTGGACAGCTTTAAGTTCCTCGGAGTCCACATCACGGAAGACCTCTCCTGGTCCCTCAATACCTCCTCTCTGGTGAAGAAGGCCCAGCAGCGCCTATATTTCCTAAGGAGGCTGAAGGGATGTAACCTGTCACCCCTGATCCTCTCTAACTTTTACCGCTGCACAATAGAGAGCATCCTGACAAACTGTATCACAGTATGGTACGGCAGCTGTAGCTACTATGACCGGAAAGCCCTGCAGCGGGTAGTCAAAACAGCCCAACGCATTACCGGCACCCGGCTACCGACCATAGAGCACATATTACCAGAAACGCTGTTTACGGAGGTCACGGTCCATCATCAAAGGCCCTACCCACCCCAGCCACAGTCTGTTCGCCCTCCTGCCATCTGGGAGACGTTACAGATGCATTCGCACCCGTACGACCAGATTTAGGAACAGCTTCTTTCCCAGGGCTGTCATCCTACTGAACTCCACAAATAAACTCTAAAGCCTGCACATCTACCAATGCACTTTATTATGGTTATGTTTATGTTAATATATTACAAGCCAAATGCATGTTGAATGTTTAAATGTCTTAATCTAAATGTACACTCTCGGGAGCCACAAGCCTACATTTCGTTGTACTGCACTTGTGCACTAACAATGACAATAAAGTTGATTATGATTATGATTATTATGATTTAAAAAAATTCATTCCTGGGATATGGGCGTCGCTGGCAAGGCCAGCATTTATTGTCCATCCCTAATTGCCCTTGAGAAGGTGGTGGTGGGCTGCCTTCTTGAACTGCTGCAGTCCGTGTGGCGAAGGTACTCCCACAGTGCTGTCAGTGAGGGAGTTCCAGGATTTTTACCCAGCGACGATGAAGGAACGTCGATATATTTCCAAGTCTGGATGGTGTGTGACTTGGAGGGGAACTTGGAGGTGGTGGTGTTCCCATGCTCCTGCTGCCCTTGTCCTTCTAGGTGGAAGAGGTCGCGGGTTTGGGAGGGGCTGCCGAAGAAGCCTTGGCGAGTTGCTGCTGTGCATCTTGTAGATGGTCCACACTGCAGCCGCATTTCCTACATTACAAAAGTGACGGCACTTCGAAAAGTACTTCAGTGGCTGTAAAGCGCTTTGGGACGCCCTGAGGTCGTGAAAGGCGCTTTCGAAATGCAAGTTCTTTGTTTTCTTTCAAAATGGTTTTATTGAAGCAAAAACATGATTAAAACAACTTTTCACAGACTTCATTGAGCACGACAAAAAAAAACTCTCAACGTCAACCAAGATTTCCACTGAGATGCGGCATCACATAGGTTTTCTGTTGCCATCTGGCCATATGTTGGACCATATGTTTACTACGTCCTGTGCACACCACAACCAAAGGACTCATCTCCCTGCTAGTTCTGTGGTGCACAGTCTCTTTAAGAATGTACCTGCTGCTTTGATATTTAAATGAGTTTAAACGTAGCCTCTGATGGGAATTAGCGTCTGCTGGCCAACCAATCAAAATGCTCACAATTTTAATTAACTCCCTGCTAAAATTGAGAAGTAGCAAGCAATATGAAAAAGGAACAGATTCCCGACCGACCGCATGTTCCGAATGTTCTAAACTAATCTTTCATACTTGTCATTTTAACGCCGAATAGAAAGGCTTGAATTTCTATAGCGCCTTTCACGACCACCGGACGTCCCAAAGTGCTTTACAGCCAATGAAGTACTTTTTGAAGTGGAGTCACTGTTGTAATGTGGGATACGCGGCAACCAATTTGCGCACAGCAAGCTCCCACAAACAGCAATGTGATAATGACCATATAATTTGTTTTAGTGATGTTGGTTGAGGGATAAATATTGGCCCCAGGACACCGGGGATAACTCCCCTGCTCTTCTTCAAAATAGTGCCGTTGTCAGGAATGACCCAGGTTCTGCCTCGCCTCGCCACCAGAGGGCACCATGAACTCTTAATTGTTTCCTTCTTTATTCCTAATTGTACTCACCTGTGCATGGTTATATGCCTGCTATTTAAGTGGTGCTTAGTTTATGTTCATTGCGCAGTCTTGAGTTTCACTGCCTTGTGATCCTCTTGCTGGCCTGCTAGCCTGTATCTGTGCTGTTATTATTTTGTTTATTTCAAGTAAAGTCTATCTTTGTTTTTGCAACCTAACCTCTGCCTCAGTTCGCCTTCCTGCAGTTGGGTTCACCAAGTTCCATTCCTCACAGCAAGACTGAGCCAAACATGGGCCCAGCAGAGAAGGACCAATGGCTACGACAAGTCTTTGAACAGCTACAACTGGTCTTGGACGAACTGCGGTGCCTCGCCACGTCATTCTCCCGAAGCCAGAAACAGCTGGAGGCCCTCGTCATTACTTTCCATCAGAGCCAGAGTCAGGCAACCCAAGCTACTCCAGCTCCGTTACCCGCTCCTCCGGTTTCGCCTCCCCCTCTGAAAGAACCCCGATTACCTGCACCCGAGCGCTACGACGGTAACCCGGGAGGATGTCGAGGCTTTCTAACCCAGTGTTCCCTGCATTTCCAACTGCAAGGTTCATTATTTCCAAGTGACCGTTCCCGAGTAGCCTACATCATTTCGCTACTCACCGGCAAAGCACTTACCTGGGCTACGGCCGTCTGGGAACAGCAAACTCCGGCATGTTCAAACTACCAACTTTTCTCTGAGGAAATGAGAAGGGTCTTTGATCATCCTGTCAGTGGGAGAGAGGCATCTAACAAACTGCTTCGGCTTCACCAGGGGGCTCGTAGCGTTGCGGACTACGCTATTGAGTTTCGCACTCTCGCTGCAGAGAGCCAATAGAATTCGGAGGCGCTCATCGCCACTTTTTGCCATGGTCTCATGAATGAAATCAAGGACGAACTGGCTTCCAGAGATCCGGTGAGTGATTTGGAGTCTCTCTTTGATATGTCCATTCGAGTGGATAATCGTCTCCGTGAGAGGCGAAGAGAACGCAGCTCCTTTTTCACCCCACTTCCGGAGACAAGAGCTTTCCCTGCTTCGAAGCCATCCGAGAACCTCCGAGCCATCCCGAGTCCATCTTTGACTGATCCAGAGGAGCCCATGCAGTTGGGAGTAACTTGTCTCTCGCAGCCTGAACGTGATTGCCGAATGAGAGAGGGATCTTGCCTCTATTGTGGGGAACCGGGCCACTTTCGCTCTTCTTGTCCAGAGTTGGTGGGAAAAGCCAGGGCTCGTCCAGGACGGAGGGACCTGAGATGAGCGTAGCCATCCCTCCCGGCCCCACTGTTTCTAGGGTCCTGCTGGCATCCTCCCTTTTCTGGGGCAACCAACAACATGATCTTAAGGCCCTGGTGGATTCTGGGGCCGATGGTAACTTCATGGATCTGGGTTTAGCTAAACAGCTCAAGATTCCCCTGACCCATCCAGATCACCCCCTCACTGTTATCGCCCTGGATGGAAGACCCCTGGGCTCCGGAACTATTCACCATCTTACTGCCCCCCTGTGTTTGGGCGTGGAAAGACAACATTTTGAGACCATCCAATTCTCCCTTATCCACTCTCCCGTGTTTCCATTAGTTGTGGGTTACCCTTGGTTGGCCTGCCATAATCCTCGCATGGATTGGGCCGCCGGCCAGCTTACGGAATGGGGCTCCGCCTGCCACACCACCTGTCTTCGCTCCAAGCCTCCTTCCCAGCCCCAGGAGCTCCCATCGCACTCTGAATTGTCCCGAGTGCCTCCCGAGTATGAGGATTTAAGAGAGGTCTTCAGTAAGGTTCGAGCCACATCACTTCCCCCTCATAGGCCATATGACTGTGCCATTGACCTCCTGCCTGGGACATGCCCACCTAGGGGTAGGATCTTCTCCCTTTCTGCTCCAGAGACCGCCGCCATGGAGGATTACATCCATGATGCCCTCGCCGCTGGCTTCATCCGTCCGTCCACCTCTCCTGCTGGTGCCAGTTTTTTCTTCGTGAGTAAGAAAGATGGAGGTCTCCGCCCCTGCATCGACTACCGAGGCCTTAACAAGATTACTATAAAGAACCGTTATCCTCTTCCGCTCATGTCGACGGTGTTGTGTATGTAATATGTGTGCTACTTTGAACCTATGGACAGGACTGCACTACTTGTAGGGCGTAGTGATACGCAGTACCACTCCTGGCCATAGGGGTATAAATAGCACTGTGGGTACTGATCTCCCCTCAGTTCCCGCCTGTGGGCATGAAGTAAAGACCTACGTATAGTCCCTACCTCCAACCAGTAAAGACCTGTTTGAGTTATACGTTTAAGTCTTTGTGTTAATTGTTCAATACAATACACATACTTAACACTGGCGACGAGTCAGGTTCTTACCCTGTGGCAGTTGAAGAGAGGTTTCAAACATCACCACCCCACTAGAAGCGACAGGCTTTAGGACTCTGAAGCCTCCATCAGCGACTGAGCACTGGAGTGCAGCAGCCATCCTGACAGCTTCCAGCGACTGACAGAAGTCTTTCTGCAGTTTCCTTGTTCAACCTAGGTGGTGGGGTGAGCCGTGCAGCGTTGGCTGCAAAGACAGGGCTGGGGAAGTTGGAGAAGATAAGGGCGATCGCAATCCCTGATAAGAGCCGCGGTGAAACGCGCGAGCGGGTAAGCCAGAGCCCGGGAGGGAGCGAGCAAGAGCCGCGCGAGCGGGTGAGCCAGAGGCCGGGAGCCGCTTCAAGTGCGAGGCGCAGCGCGGGCCAGCGATCGGGACCAAAGATAAGGGCCACACTCGGACTGAAAGGCGCGGCGGCTGCAGAAGCTCAAGGTGCGAGAGCCGCGGTGCACAGCGCGGGCTATCGATCGCGGCGAAGATAAGGGCCGCACTCGGGGGCTGAAGGGAGACGGCGTCGGGGGACGGGTGAAGACTGCCAAGCGCGGGAAAACTGCCATTTTGTGGGCGGAGGACGACGGCAAGAGCGGGAAGCCGCCATCTTTGATAACAAGTAAACAAAATAAAATCTGAGAAATTGCAAATCTACAATGCCTAAACATGGGAATATTAGCACCTTTGATAGTGACCTCGAAGATTGGGCCATATATGTCGAAAGAGTAAAAAATTATTGTAAGGCCAATAAAATTCGTGACCAAGATAAAGCTCTAACATTATTAAATTTAATGGGTGCGAAGACATACGGGCAATTGAAACACCTGTTATCACCAGATGAACCGGCGGATAAGACGTTCGATGAGATTGTTACTGTCCTGAAAGATCATCTAAACCCCACGCCGCTGATGCTAGCGGAACGATTTAAATTTTACGACAGAAGGCAGCTACAGCATGAAAGCAATGCTGAATATTTGCTGGAATTGCGTAAATTAGCGAAATATTGCCAGTTTGGAACGGGACTGACAGATGCACTACGAGACAAATTTGTGTGTGGTTTATTTAAACAGGATACACAAAAGCGACTGCTCGAGGAGAATGAGCTGACGCTTGAGAAGGCGGTCACTATGGCAGCAGCACACGAAGCCGCAGCGAGAGGCACGGCAGTAATGCAGCTACGGTCACCGGAGCTCAGTGCACACAAATTGGGTGTGAGTTCTGGCAAATGTTATCGTTGTGGAAAGACAACGCATGATCAGAACCAGTGTTGGTTTAAAAACCAAGAATGTAGAACTTGTGGTAGGCTTGGACATATAGCTAGAGTATGCAGGTCAGGGAAGAAGACCAGCAACAAGAAGTCACCGCAAGGAAAATACGCAAAGGTACACAAGGTGACCGAACAGGAGTCCGATTCAGACGCTAGCAGTAATGAACTGGCTAGCTTAAGCTGTAATGAACTGGCTAGCTTAAGAGTACTCAACGCTGGTAAGGGTGCAGACCTCCAGACAATTTGGGTCACTCTTCAGATAGAAGGAGTCCAAGTAAAACTGGAATTGGACACTGGATCGGCATTGACGGTCATAAATAAGAAAGATTACGGAAAGTTATTCCAACATATTCCCCTACAGGATACGGGGATTATATTGAAAACATACACGGGGCAAAGAGTGTACCCCATCGGGAAAATAGAGGTTGCAGTGGTCCACAAGGGCGAAGACAGTCAAATAATGGACTTATATGTGATATCTGAAGGAGGTTCTCCACTACTAGGACGGGAGTGGATTAGGAAAATGAATATGGACTGGCATTTCCTACAAACAATAACGAGTGAGAACTCGGTGAAGATAGTCGGCCCAGACTCTGGAACGGATGATGGTAAGCCCAACTCAGGTGCAAAAGACAAAGTTTCAGCACAGAATTCCACTGAGCAACAACAACATAGTTTAACTGTGGATTCTGAGTCTGGCAAGTCTACTGATGTGCCCATTTCTGAGGGACACCGGGCTCGAACTCAACTCCATTTCAAACTACAACAGCAATTAGAACAAATGCTTCGCCGTTTTGAGCAAGAGTTGAATGCAACGAAAGAGTTCTTTGATATAGAGTTGGAGAATCTGGAAAGACAACAGAAGCAGCTGATGGAGAAAATGGAGCAGGAGCACACAAAACGTCTGATGTCAGAGGAGTTAACGGTCAGCCAACTCCTGCATATGCTGAAGGACAGGACTCTGAAATGGGAAAAACTTGAACACGAACTTCAATATTCAAACGAAAGGGGTTCGGAGCTCTTAAAGGTTATTGGAAGAGCTGAGGTGGCAACACAGACTGAGATGGCTGCAACAGAGCAGCCCTTGGATGCCAAAAGTACGCTGACTCACGTCAACGTAGAACAACAGACCGCTGAAACAGCTGCTCCGGTAGAGGGATTGAATAATCCGATCAATCAATCTCCAAAAGAAGTTGAAGTAGTAAAATCTCAAATGAGGTCATTAGTAAACGACTTGCTGAAAGCCCAGAAAAAGCTGGATGAAGAGGTACGCATGAAGAAGTCTCTTCAGGAAAGATGTCTGGACTTGGAACAAAAGCTGGCTAACGCCCAGCTGGGTATGGAGGAAATAGAAGACCCTCTCGCTGGCCTAGATCAGGACGACACCGAATATTACTATGTCCTGTCCTGCCCAACTTGTAACTTCGACTCCCACCATACAGAAATCACGGAGGAGCACCGAAAGTCTACGGAACATCGGGAGAAGGTGGCTCTACTACGGAAAAAGGAGGAAGAGAAGGAGGAACTGTGCATGCAGCTGGCAGCTGACAGTGGAGCCCAGAGAGTCTCCAAGAAGCAGAAAAGGAAAAGTCGAAACAGAAGATGACCCATCTGAACCATTATTACCTCTACCAGATCACACACGTGGTCCCTCCGAACGGAGCCAATTCAGTTCGGAAGTTCAAACTGTTAAATCCATGGAAGGACTATTGAATGAGTCACTCCAGCAACGTGAACCGACTACACCACAGAGATTGAATCTGTGAACTGTTTTCCGCAGAGACTGAATCTGTGATCTGTTTTGACATGAAGTTATCTATGTATCTATGTTATTCTGTTATGTAAACCTGAAGTTATATATGTATATATGTTATTACGTTATGTTAAATGGGGAGATGACTGTAAAGCTAGGAAGGGAGGAATGTTGTGTATGTAATATGTGTGCTACTTTGAACCTATGGACAGGACTGCACTACTTGTAGGGCGTAGTGATACGCAGTACCACTCCTGGCCATAGGGGTATAAATAGTACTGTGGGTACTGATCTCCCCTCAGTTCCCGCCTGTGGGCATGAAGTAAAGACCTACGTATAGTCCCTACCTCCAACCAGTAAAGACCTGTTTGAGTTATACGTTTAAGTCTTTGTGTTAATTGTTCAATACAATACACATACTTAACAGACGGCCTTCGAGCTACTACAGGGAGCCACAGTCTTCACAAAATTGGATCTCCGCAACGCCTACAACCTCATCCGCGTCCGCGAAGGGGACGAGTGGAAGACGGCATGCAACACACCTACCGGGCACTATGAGAACCTGGTCATGCCTTTTGGATTGGCCAACGCCCCTGCTGTGTTCCAGGCGCTCATCAACGACATCCTCCGAGACATGCTGAATCGCTTTGTCTTCGTCTACCTGGACGACATTCTCATTTTCTCCAAAACTCTTCACGATCATGTCCAGCATGTAAGGCAAGTCCTGCAACGTCTGCTTAACAACCTCTTGTTTGTCAAGGCTGAGAAGTGTGAGTTTCACGTTTCCACGGTTTCATTCCTGGGCTTCATCATCTCCAGCGGCAACATCCAAATGGACCCTGGCAAGACCCAAGCTGTCCAAGATTGGCCACCACCCACCTCTCTCAAACAGGTGCAACGTTTCTTGGGGTTTGCTCATTTCTATCGGAGATTCATCAGGAACTTCGGCACCATTGCTGCCCCTCTCAACGCCCTCACCAAAACCGCTTCCACCCGGTTCAGTTGGTCCGCTGAGGCTGCGCAGGCTTTCGAGGATCTCAAGCGGCGCTTCACGTCTGCTCCCGTCCTCGTGATTCCAGATCCCTCACTCCCCTTCATTGTCGAGGTGGATGCCTCTGATATTGGAGTGGGTGCCGTTTTGTCCCAACGGTCTAACGACAACAAACTGCACCCTTGCGCCTTCTTTTCTCGCCGACTCACTCCTGCAGAACGAAACTACGATTTTGGAAACAGGGAACTACTAGCAGTTAAGTTGGCACTGGAGGAGTGGAGACATTCGTTGGAGGGGTCTAAACACCCATTCATTGTCTGGACAGACCATAAGAATCTGGCCTATATCCAGGAGGCCAAACGGCTTAACTCTCGTCAAGCTCGCTGGGCACTGTTTTTCAATCGTTTCGACTTTGTCTTGTCATATCGTCCAGGATCCAAGAATCTCAAGCCGGATGCTCTCTCCAGGCAATTTGATCCACCCGAGCGGGAGAGACAACCAGAACCTATTCTTCCAACTTCTCGAATTGTAGCACCGGTTCGCTGGGGGATCGAGACGCTGGTCAGAAAGGCGCAACAGAGGGAGGCAGACCCTGGCAATGGCCCACCAGGTCGCCTTTTTGTTCCCAACACAGCATGCTCACATGTCCTGCAGTGGGGGCATTCGTCGCGACTCACCGGTCATCCAGGCACATCCAGGACGCTGGAGTTCCTTCGCAGAAGATTCTGGTGGCCCACCATGGAGAAGGACGTAAAGGCATTCGTGGCAGCTTGTGATATTTGTGCACGAAACAAGAACCCTCGATCTCGCCCCCAGGGTTTGCTGCATCCTCTCCCCATTCCCACCAGCCCCTGGTCACACCTCGCTGTGGATTTCATCACAGGCCTTCCACCATCTCAAGGCAACACTGTCATTCTGGTCATCGTAGATCGCTTCTCCAAAGCCTGTTGCTTTCTGCCCTTGCCCAAGCTTCCCTCAGCCCAAGAGACAGCCGAGCTCATGATCCAGCATGTTTTCAGGTTGTTCGGTTTGCCTCGTGACATCGTCTCTGACGGTGGTCCACAATTCGCCTCCCGGTTTTGGAGAGCTTTCTATAAGCTCATTGGAGCTACTGCCAGCCTTTCCTCGGGCTTCCACCCTCAGTCTAACGGTCAAACAGAACGGATCGACCAAGACCTGGAGACGACCCTGAGGTGTCTCGTGTCCGCTAACCCTGCGACTTGGAGTCGTCACATCATCTGGGCTGAGTACACGCACAACACCTTGCGCTGCTCCCCCACAGGAATGTTGCCATTCGAGTGCCAGTTCGGTTTTCAGCCTCTCCTGTTCCAGGAGCAGGAGCTCGAGGTGGGGGTTCCCTCTGCGGAGAAGTTTGTCCAGCGCTGTCGGCGGACCTGGAGGAGAGCGCGGTTGGCCTTACAACGAGCTTCTTGGCAACGACAGATCCAGGCCAACAAGCGGCGCAGACCGGCTCCTTCATTCCGTCCTGGTCAGAGGGTCTGGCTTTCTACGCAGGATCTCCCGCTGCGAGTGGAGTCCCGCAAGCTGGCGCCCCATTTCATCGGTCCCTTCACGGTGTTGAGGAAGGTCAACCTGGTATCCTACCGTCTCCAGCTGCCCCGCTCCATGCGGATTCATCCTACCTTCCACATCTCCCGGCTCTGGCCAGTGGCCATCAGTTCCCTGGCGCCCGCCACGAGGCCTCCTCCTGCTCCTCGCATCATCGAAGGCCAGCCTGCCTACACGGTTTGTCGCCTGATGGACTCTCGCCGGGTTCGCGGGGGCCTCCAGTTCCTGGTGGACTGGGAGGGATATGGTCCGGAGGAATGCTCCTGGGTCCCAGACCGGAACATCCTGGATCGCGATTTAGTGCAGAACTTTCTTCGTCGTCGCCATGGACCTTCTGGGGGAACGTCAGGGGCCGTTCCTAGGGGGGGGGGGGTCCTGTCAGGAATGTCCCAGGTTCTACCTCGCCTCACCACCAGAGGGCACCATGAACTCTTAATTGTTTCCTTCTTTATTCCTAATTGTACTCACCTATGCATGGTTATATGCCTGCTATTTAAGTGGTGCTTAGTTTGTGTTCATTGCTCAGTCTTGAGTTTCACTGCCTTGTGATCCTCTTGCCGGCCTGCTAGCCTGTATCTGTGCTGTTGTTATTTTGTTTATTTCAAGTAAAGTCTATCTTTGTTTTTGCAACCTAACCTCTGCCTCAGTTCGCCTTCCTGCAGTTGGGTTCACCAAGTTCCATTCCTCATAGCCGTGGGATCTTTTACGTCCACCTGAGAAAGCAGACGGGGGCCTCGGTTTAACATTTCATCCGAAAGACAGCATTCCGGCAGTGCAGCACTCCCTCAGCACTGCACTGGAGTGGGACTTGAGAAGTGTAGTCATCACATGGTTAATGAAAAATCAACTGGCGAAATTTCATTTATCATATCAGTTTTTATGGCACTAACGCATGCAATCAAGATGCCTGTTATCGCGAAGGGAAAACAGTCATTAAGGCTTAGGCTCGAGACCAGAGAGGTGGTAATCTCTGACTTTATATAACTGAATAAGCGGCACATGACATAAGAACATAAGAACATAAGAAATAGGAGCAGGAGTAGGCCAATCGGCCCCTCAAGCCTGCTCCGCCATTCAATAAGATCATGGCTTATCTGATCCTAACCGCCAATCCACTATCACAGAACCATCTCCTGAATCTAACAGCAGAGCAGGATCAGGCTACACGGCCCCTGGGCCCGCTCCGCTACCCACAGGGCCATGACCGATCCGAACCTAGACTCATGTCCAAATTCCTGCCCGCTCCCCGTAACCCTTAATTCCCTTTACTTCTAGGAAACTGTCTATTTCTGTTTTAAATTTATGTAATGATGTAGCTTCTACAGCTTTTTGGGGCAGCATATTCCATGGACCTACCACCCTCTGAGTGAAGTAGTTCCTCCTCATCTCAGTTTTGAAAGAGCAGCCCCTTATTCTAAGACTATGCCCCCTAGTTCTAGTTTCACCCATCATCGGGAACATCTTCCCCGCATCCACCCGATCCAACCCCTTCACAATCTTATATGTTTCAATAAGATCGCCTCTCATTCTTCTGAACTCCAATGAGTAGAGTCCCAATCTACTCAACCTCTCCTCATACGTCCATCCCCTCATCCCCGGGATTAACCGAGTGAACCTTCTTTGTACTGACTTGAGAGCAAGTATGTCCTTTCTTAAGTATGGACACCAAACCTGTATGCAGTATTCCAGGTGCGGTCTCACCAATACCTTGTACAACTGAAGCAATACCTCCCTATTTTTATATTCTATCCCCCTAGCAATGAAAGCCAACATTCCATTGGCTTTCTTAATCACTTGCTGCACCTGCATACTAACCTTTTGAGTTCCATGCACCAGGACCCCCAGATCCCTTTGTACTTCAGTACTTTCCAGTTTCTTGCCATTAAGATAATGACTTGCTCTACGATTTTTCCTGCCAAAGTGCATAACCTCACACTTTCCAGTATTGTATTCCATCTGCCAAATCCCTGCCCACTTACTTAGCCTGTCTATGTCCCCTTGCAGGTTTTTTATGTCCACCTCACTCACTACTTTCCCTCCCATCTTAGTATCATCTGCAAACTTTGATATGTTCCACTCGGTCCCCTCCTCCAAATCGTTAATATAGATTGTAAAGAGTTGGGGACCCAGCACTTACCCCTGTGGAACACCACTAGTTACTGATTGCCAGTCTGAGAATGAACCATTTATCCCAACTCTCTGCCTTCTGTTAGATAGCCAATCCTCTATCCATGCCAGAATATTACCCCCAATCCCGTGATTTTTTATCTCAAGCAATAATCTTTTGTGTGGTACCTTGTCAAATGCCTTTTGGAAGTCTAAATACACTACGTCCACTGGTTCCCCTTTATCCACCCTATACGTTACTTCCTCAAAGAACTCCAGCAAATTTGTCAAACATGACTTACCCTTTATAAAACCATGCTGACTTTGTCCTATTAAATTATGATTATCCAAATGTCCTGTTACTGTCTCCTTAATAATGGACTCCAAAATTTTACCTACCACAGATGTTAGGCTAACCGGTCTATAGTTTCCAGCCTTCTGTCTACTGCCCTTTTTAAATAAGGGTGTTACATTAGCAGTATTCCAGTCTGCTGGGACCTTTGACGAGTCCAGGGAGTTTTGGAAAATTATTACCAATGCATGCACAATCCCTACCGCCACTTCCCTCAAGACCCTAGGATGTAAGCCATCAGGTCCAGGTGATTTATCCGCCTTGAGTCCCATTATTTTACCGAGTACCACTTCCTTAGTGATTTTGATCGTGTTTAGCTCCTCCCCTCCTTTAGCCCCCTGTTTGTCCAGTGTTGGGATATTCTTAGTGTCTTCTACTGTAAAGACTGATATAAAATATTCATTCAGTGTTTTTGCCATCTCCATATTTCCCACCATTAATTTCCCGGTCTCATCCTCTAAGGGACCAACATTTACTTTGGTCTGTACTGAATCAATCATTCATGATAGAAAGACTTATGAAATAATACTGAGCAGCCTGCAGGTGGCGCTGTCCAGGGAGAGTATAAATACTCGGGCACGGGCCCAGCTTGCGCAGGGCATTCTTAACAGAAACTAGTGAAGGACACAACTAGACCTCCATGTTGTAAAACAGTTGATTAAAGCTTTGCTTAACGCTTAGACCAAGTGCCTTGTAGTTTTCTTACGTCAGCACATATAATGACATGCATAAAATTAAAGGCTGATTCAAAAGATAAAACAGTCGTTACAGTGCATCTCATCATTACAAGCTCTGACTGCAAACTTTCATCGTAACAAACTTTACTGCCCGATCTCATGAGACGTCAATGGAAGAAATCAAAAGCTGATGGAATGAACAGGAAGATTCTAAGAGCAAGCGTTTACTGGAGTTATGAACATACCTCCCTTCGTGGCTATTGTTTCAGCTGTGGTTCAGTGGGTAATACACTTGCACTTTGAGTCAAATGGTTGTGGGTTCAAATCCTACTCCAGGTCCTTGAGCACGTTAAAGCTAGGCTGACAGAAAATGATGGAAATGCTCAGCAGGTCAGGCAGCATCTCCACAGATGACCTGCTGAGTACTTCCAGCATTTTCTGTTTTGATTTCCAGCATCCGCAGTATTTTGCTTTTGTAAACCAGGCTGACACTCCCAGTGTAGTACTGAGGGAGTGCTACGCTGTCGGAGGTGTCGTCTTTCAGATGAGACGTTAAACCTTGGTGTGCATGTACATAGATCCCTGAAGGCAGCAGAACAGGTGGATAAGGTGGTTAAAAAGGCATATGGGATACTTGCCTTCATTAGCCGAGGCATAGCCCTGTCTGCTCTCTCAGGTGGACCTAAAGATCCCACGACCACTATTTCGAAGAAGAGTAGGGGAGTTATTCCCGGTGTCCTAGGGCCAATATTTATCCCTCAACCAACATAACAAAAACAGATTATCTGTTCATTATCACATTGCTGTTTGCAGGATCTTGCTGTGCGCAAATTGGCTGCTGTGTTTCCCACATTACAACAGTGGCTCCACTTCAAAAAGTACTTCATTGGCTGTAAAGCGCTTTGAGACATCCGGTGGTCATGAAAGGCGCTATATAAATGCAAGTCTTTCTTTCTATTCTCTCCCTATCTCTCTCTCTCTCTATTCATTTCAAAACACAGTTATTTGTGTCCCTGAACTAGCATTTGTGTGCTTTATTCAGACAGTTTCTCAAAAGCTCCTTGTTTGGACCGAATTCCTTGCAGCGACATTTCGGCAGAGTTTGATGAGAATAGTGAATCTCCCCCTTATCTCTGCTCACAGTACAGGAGATGATCTTACAGCAGGAGTGTTCTATTAAGTAAAGGGATTTAAGGATTGAGAAAGGAACAGAGAAATGACGGAGAAGGAAATATTACAACGTATTTGCTGTGCAGAAACAGGCCATTCGGCCCAACTGGTCCGTGCCAGTGTTTATGCTCCACATGAGCCTCCTCCCGCCCCTCTTCACCTAACCCCATCAAATAGGATGAATTAAGAGTCAAATCAGGTACAGAAAGAGAAATAAAGATTGGATTAAGAGACAGAGGGAATAAATAAAGAGACAAAAAGGAAAAGTAAGAAACGTCTGATTTTAAAATTCTCGAAGAAGAATTTACTACCTGCAGGATTGAAACTCCACAGTTTAAATTGTTCCTTTTCTGGACCAGAGAGGTTGAGCGGCATTGCAGGAACATAAATCTCATCATTAAAAGGGCCCTTACGCTGTTAAGTTCCAGCCCTAACTTTCTGCGGCCAGCTTAATTAACGTGCAAATGCAGCAATTTCTGGAAAATCACGGGGAGGTTGAGGGCGAGCTGCCATTTACACGAGGCTAACTGTGGAGCGCCGGCCAAGCGTCCAGCAACTTATGGCGATTCGCAACTCGGGGGGGGGGGCGGTGGGGTGGTCAATAAGCCACCTGCACGTGATCTGTGAATGTGTGTACTGGTGCTGGTGCGGATATGGGGCCAGAAATTCGGGTCGGAGGCTTCCCGCGGGCGCAAGCCCCCGACCTGCACTTACATAGCGCGCCTGCTGTGGTGCTGTGGGCCCGCATGGGATTCAGATCCTCGGCCTCCTCCAGCTGCCGGTATGCAGTGCTCGCGTATCCCAGGGCGCAGTTCGTTCGCAGCATCCCCTGGGATCACATGAGCAGGGAATCGCCATTCATAGATTTGACAGGAAGACCTGTCAAATCTATGAATAGAGATCAGCCCCAAAACCTAAGTAAAACTTCACATAAATTGAAAAAAAAATTCACATTTTTAAAATAACTATAAATTACATAAATTAACTATTTTAAACAAAAATTTAAATTTTTGAAAAAATTAATTAAAGTTTTTAACGGGGTTAAAAATAAACTTACCTTCCTTTAAAGTATTTTAAAATGATAAACCTATGGAAAAAAAGTTTTAATTTTACTTAATTAACTTCTTACCTTGTTAAAAGCAGGCCTTGCGACTGCTTTTTTCATGCGCAGCTGCTGGAGACTACCCGCACGGAGAAACCTGTAAAAAAATTGGAAGTTCCAGGTCTACGCGCTGCCTCTCCGGCGCACGCGTTTGACCTCCGAACCCCTTCCTTCAAGGGAACGGAAGTTCCGGTTTCCAGCGCATGCGCAGTGCATGAATGAAATCGGCACTTCTGTTGGCATTACGGGTGAGTACACAGCCATGAGTACTCACCCGTGGGGACCCGAATTTCTGGCCCATGATGATTACTGGTATACCATCTGTTGGCATAATCTTGAGCCCTGTGAACGCATAAGTTGTGGAATGCTAAAGGCTGAATTAGGTGCCAAGATCCAGGCAGTGAAAGCTAAACCTATAGGATGTCAAAGCCTCAGAGAGGGTGCAGAGGAGATTTACCAGAATGGTACCATCGATGAGGGAGTTCAGTTAATGTGGAGGGACTGGAGAAGCTGGGATTGTTCTCCTTCGAGCAGAGAAGGTTAACAGGAGATTTGATAGGGGTGTTCAAAATCATGAGGGGTTTTCATAGAGTAAATAAGGAGAAACTGTTTCCACTGGTAGGAGGGTCGTTAACCAGAGAACAATGATTTAAGGTGATTGGCAAAAGAACCAGGGGCGACTTGAGGAAACATTTTTTTTTAAGCTGCGAGTTGTTGTGATCTGGAATGCACTGCCGCAAGGGGCGGTGGAAGCAGTTTCAATAGTAACATTCAAAAGGCAATTGGATAAATACATGAAGGGAAAAAAATTGCCGGGCTATGGGAAAAGAGCCGGGGGGTGGGACTAATTGGATAGCACTACCAGAGAGCTGAGATAGACACAATGGACCTAATGGCCTCCTTCTGTGCTATATCACTCTATGATTCATGCCAAGAAAGCATACAAACTGGACCTCTCTGTAAACAAGTCCGACTGTGACAATTGGAACCCATAACCATTGGCGCTGGGAAGAAAAATACTTCGCCGCACAACTTCTTTCACCTCCGCCTGTGTGTTGCAAACATTTATTACGGGGTGTATCTATGACACTGCAGCTTTGAATCAGGGAAGATTAATGCAGAAATGGATCAGAAGAGAAGGCTAAAGTATTATCAAGCATTTGCTCAGTTTAATTGCCTTTTAGATCTAATTAGGTATTGACTATTACTTGCCTTCCAGTCTTGCATTATGTGCAAGAGAGGCATTCAGATCCTCAAGGTAAAAACAGATGCAAATCGAGACTCCAAGTATCCCAGCTGCAACTGCTTTATTGTGATATAAATCCATGTAGTGAGACAAGGACTCGAAGAGGCGAGGTATTAGGATTAATAAGAGTACTTCATTAAACGACTGCAAAACAACCAGGCAGGCTTGCATCCAGGCATTGCACCTTTGCTGACTTTGGCAGGAAGCAAACCTCTGACCTTAGCAGCAGCATTGGCTACAGCACCACCTGGTGGATAACCTTAATCATAATATCCCAGATTACTATATCCCTCCCCCCTTAAGATTTCAGTATGAATTTCTTAACAACCAACCATTCCTAAGGGTCACATAAGGAGTCTCCAGTCATCATGTTCCATACTTGACGAATCTAACAGTTCAGTGTCAATCTCTCTGGTGGCTTGCGAGCCCTTTGTGAACGTCTAACAGTAAAGTCCCTGATTGTTTGTGGTGAAGCCACCAGCTGCTCCTGAGCAGTGTTCAGAGTATCTGACTCTGCAATGATGGTTTCCTCTTGATGAATAGGTTCCTGTGTAATTGTCTCTGTCCCTGGTGGTGACACCACAGATGCACTTGGATAACTGGGGGCAACCCTGTCTTCAGTCATTGCATCTGGAACCTTCATTTCAATTTCCCCTTGTCTGGGAAGTATCTGATCTACATGCCTGCGTACTACCCTACCATCTCCCAACATGACCTTGTATGATATTGGACCTGTCATTGAGTCGATGAAGCCAGGAATCCACTTTGGTCCATAACTGAAATTCTTGGTAAGGACTGCATCTCCTTCTCCAAAACTTCAGCTCTTTGTTCTTTTGTCATGGTTCTCTTTTTGGTTGTTTTGTCTGTTTTCCATTTTCCTTTTTAGGTCTGGGTGGACAAGGTCAAGAGTGGAGCGTAGTCTACGACCTAATAACATCTCAGCAGGAGAGAGTCCTGTGGTGGATTGAGGTGTTATTCTGTAGCTGAACAGAACCCGTGACACTTTGGCTACTAATTTCCCTTCTGCACTTTTTTTCATCATCTCCTTAAATGTTTGTACGGCTCTCTCCGCAAGTCCATTCGAGGACGGATGATATGGAGCCGAGGTCACCTGCACCATGCCATTGTTTCTCAAGAGCTCTTTTGTTTCTGTACTCACAAAACAAGTGGCATTGTCACTCACCACGATCTCCGGTAGCCCTTGATTACTGAAGCTCCGATGCAGGCAGTCTATAGTAGTAGTGGCGGAAGCAGAATTTACAGGATAAACATCCATCCATTTGGAATGTGCATCAATGATTATGAGGAACATCTTCCCCATGAATGGACCCGCATAATCTAAGTGCAATCTTCTCCATGGTTTATCCGGCCATTCCCAGAGGTGGAGAGGAGCCGCTGCTGGTGCCTTCCGCTGTTCCTGACAAGTGCTGCATGTCTTGACTAGATTTTCTATCTCCTCATCTAGCTTTGGCCACCACAAGTAACTCCTAGCCAAGGCTTTCATACGCGAGACCCCAGGATGACACTGATGCAGTTGCTCTAGGATAGACTGTCGTGCTGGCTGTGGAATAATCACTCGTGCTCCCCACAACACGCAACCATCCTGCACACTCAGCTCTGTTTTCCTGACACTGTAGGGTGTGAAGTCAGCCCCTTCCGGATGCTGTGGCCATCCCCTCACCACATATTCTCGAACTCTAGACAGTACTGGATCTTTACCTGTCCATGTTCTTACTTGCTCTGCAGTCACAAGTGCCGTGTCAGTGTCCTCCAACATCAAAACTCTGTCCTCTGGAGCTGCACGGATAGGTGTGCCTGGCAGTGGAAGACGGCTCAAGGCATCTGCGTTCCCATGGTACTTGCCCGCCTTGTAGACGATGACATACTCATATGCCATCAACGTCACTGCTCACCTCTGGATCCGGGGTGACACCATCTGTGGAACTGCTTTCATTTCATTGAAAAGAGAAGAGGTTTATGATCGGTGCATATGGTGAACTTCCTGCCATATATGTACTGGTGGAACCTCTGTAACCCAAACATTACTGCTAACCCCTCTTTGTCTAACTGGGAATAGTTTTTTTTCCGCTGGTGTTAGCGTTCGGGACATAAATCCTATTGGTCTTTCAGTTCCAACTTCCATGCAGTATGAAAGAACTGCTCCCACCCCATAAGGTGAAGCGTCACAAGAGAGAATGGTGTCTTTCTCTGCATTGTAGTGAACCAGCACATCCGACGACAGCATCAGTTTCTTGGACTGTTCAAATGAAACCCCCTGCTCCTCTTCCCACTGCCACTGTGTCTCCTTGTGCAGTAGTTTGTGAAGAGGTGCTAACACTGTTGACAAGTTTAGTAAAAACCTGTTATAATAGTTCAGCAGTCCCAGGTAAGCTTTTAACTCAGTCACATTGGTAGGAGCAGGGGCATCCTGCAGTGCTTGTGCCTTCTCCTTGAGTGGATGGAGCCCGGTGGCATCCACTCTGTGTCCCAGGAACACTGCCTCATTCCCAGGAAAGTGCACTTACTCCTCTTGAGCCGGAACCCTTCCCTCTCCAATCTCTGTAGTACCTCTCTCAGAGTGCTCAGATGCTCCTGGTCGGTTCTTCCCGTCACCAGAATGTCATCCAGATAGATGGAAACATGTGGAATCCCTTGCAGTACACCTTCGATTTTCCTCTGGAAGATAGCTGGACTAGATGAGACACCAAACGGTAAGCGGTTATATGTAAACAAGCCCTTGTGTGTATTTATGATGACATACTTCTTTGATTCGTCATCCAGTGTAATCTGCAAGTAGGCATGACTCATATCCAACTTTGTGAATTTCTTTCCTCCAGCCAGGTTTGCAAAGAGATCCTCTGTTTTGGGAATCGGATACTGCTCTAGTTTGGACACCCGATTGACTGTCAATTTATAGTCTCCACAGAGTCTTACCGAATTGTTCGGTTTTAAAACAGGTACTATGGGAGCTGCCCATTCCGAACATTTCACTGGCTCCAGTATGTTCTCTCTCAATAGACGGTCAAGCTCAGCCTCTACCTTTGGCTTCATGGCATAAGGCACAGGTCGTTGTTTAAAAAACCTTGGTGGTGCCTCCTTGTCTACATAAATCTTAGCTGGGGGTCATTAAATGTGCCAAGTTCCTCCTTGAACACATTCTCATGTTCACTCAACACTTCTTGCAAAGTCAACTGTTTGCCCGCATCTATTTGATGTACTGCTCCCAAGTCTAATTTAAGTTCTTTTATCCAGCCCCGACCTAACAGGTTTGGTCTGGTACCCGATACTATAACTACAGGTAGCTGTTCCACTGTGTCCCTGTGTTGCACAGTTACATTAGCTGTACCTAATGTCGCTACTCGTTCACCTGTATATGTTTTAAGATGCAGGGAGCAAGGCTTTAACTCTGGAACTTTTGCACGGTTCCACAGTTTTGAGTACTCTGCCTTGTTCATTATGGTCACGCCGCACCCTGTATCCACTTCAAAGTTCACCTTAGAGTCATTTACTGTCAGTTGTAATGTGATAGGAGCCACTTTTGGAATGTTCTCTAACATGCTATACATTATGAACATATCGTCTTCTTCCTCAGCTTCCCCGCTGATGTGGTGTGCTCCATGTTTTTTCACTTCTCTCCCTTGGTTTTGCTGTCCTCCCCCTTTTGGTTTGGTTTCCTCCACAGGTGATTTCACCCTGCAAGCTCGTTTTATGTGTCCTTGTTTCCCACACTTGTAGCACTTTTCCTCCAGAAACCGGCATTCACTCGCCAGGTGATCGCCCTTGCATCTATAACATGCCTTCACATGCTCATGTTGTGGTTTCTGATGCATGTTCAACTTGTGCACAACAACCTGACCTGCAACTTGCGTAACATTAGCCCTGTCTGAACCCTGTATTTCTTTTACATCTCGGTTCGCTGTCTCTGTGGCTTGAGCAAGTTCCAATGTTTTTTCATAAGTAAGCCCAGTCTTGGATAATAATCTGTGCTGCATTTGGTCGTACGTTATTCCACAAACAAGCCTATCTCTCAGCATTTCCTTCAGGTTGTTCCCATAATTGCAATCTTGTGCTAATTTATGCAACACCGCTACATAGTCCATTACACTCTCTTCCTCTTTCCTGTTCCTTGAATTAAACTTGAACCACTGTATAATCTCATTAGGCTTAGGGTTGAAATGTTCTTTTAGCAAGGCCATTAATTCAACAAATGATTTGTCTCCAGGCTTTTCAGGACTGAGCAGATTCTTCATCAAACTGTAGGTTTGACTTCCCACTGAACTAAGCAGAATGTCTTTCCTTTTTCCGGCATCATTTATTTCATTTGCTTCAAAAAAATAACCCAACACTTCACAGTATTCCTCCCAGGTTTGTGCTTGACTATCAAAAGCGGAAACCGTTCCTACCATGGCAGCCATGCTCTCTTCCAGCTGGTAGCTAACCGTAGCTCGTAATTTTGTTGTTTAAACGTCCTGGCAGACTTTTCTTCTTTATTCAGGGTCCTTTAGTTATCTTCGTCGCCAAATGTGATAAATCCATGTAGTGAGACAAGGACTCGAAAAGGCGAGGTATTAGGATTAATAAGAGTACTTTATTAAATGACTGCGAAACAACCAGGCAGGCTTGCATCCAGGCATTGCGCTTTTGCTGACCTTGACAGGAATCAAACCTCTGACCTTAACAGGAACCAAACCTCTGAACTTAGCAGCAGCATTGGCTATAGCACCACCTGGTGGATAACCTTAATCATAGCATCCCAGATTACTATATTTACGCAACTGAACACATTTCAAGTTATTAAAAAGAATGGATTTTAATAGTGTGGTGAATCAGAGGCTTGTGTAACCACGGTGGCATAGTGGTTAGCACTGTTGCCTCACAGCGCCAGGGACCCGGGTTCGAATCTGGCCTCGGGTGACTGTCTGTGTGGAGTTTGCACATTCTCCCCGTGTTTGCGTGGGTTTCCTCCGGGTGCTCCAGTTTCCTCCCACAGTCCAAAGATGTGCGGGTTAGGTTGATTGGCTATGATAAATTGACCCTTAGTGTTAGGGGGATTATATACGTGGGGTTACGGGGATAGGGTGGGATATGTGTTGGTGTAGGGGTTACGGGGATCGGGTGGGATATGTGTCGGTGCAGGCTCGATGGGCCGAAATGGCCTCTATCTGCACTGTGGGGTTTCTGTGATTCTGTGATGGCTCAGGAGGTAGTGTTCTCGCCTCTGCGTCAGAAGGTTGTGGGTTCAAGTCCCAGCCCCAGGGACTTGAGCACAAAATCTCAGCTGACACTCCAGGGCAGTGCTGAGGGAGCACTGCACTGTTGGAGGTGCGGTCTTTTGGATGAGATGTTAGACAGAGGCCTCATCTGCGGGATTAAAAACGGAGTGTACTTAAACAGAGTGTTTTATTTGGGAATTTGGTAAGAGTGGGAATTTCTGGTAAGAGGGGGAAGGAGTTGTTGCTTTTTGCCTACACTACTTGTAGTGCTTTGTGTTACAGGTAGATATATAATTTCAGTACCCTTAACTTAATCTAGATCAAGTAAGTAGTCAAGAAGCTACACTGTAAACCAAGTCACTTAATTACAAATTTAATTAAATAAAACAAGGTCATATAAGGATGGCAGTGCAGGCGGTGTGCCACAACTGCAGCATGTGGGAGTTTGTGGAGAGCATTGTGATCCCGGACAACCATGTTTGTAGTAACTGCCTGCATCTTAATGAATTTCAGCTCAGAGTTGTTGAGCTGGAGTCTGAGGTGCAGACATAAGAACATAAGAAATAGGAGCAGGAGTAGGCCAATCGGCCCCTCGAGCCTGCTCCGCCATTCAATAAGATCATGGCTTATCTGATCCTAACCTCAAATCTTCTATCACTCTCCATCCCACCTGAACCCATGTGATCTCCCGGGAGAGGCGAAAAACCAGATAAAAAATCCAATGTGCCAATTTGGGAGAAAAAATCTGGGAAATTCCTCTCCGACCCATCTAGGCGATCGAAACTCGTCCAGGAGATCACTCTGTCCCTGTATTTCCTACAGTACTTACCTTCTGTAAGAGGTGATCTCCACCCCAGCCAGGAACAGGCCCAATTTACTCTTGAAGAACTCCTAGCTGGTAGCCTGTTCCCGAGGTCGCCACTAATCCCTGTGAATAGAACCATCTCCTGAAATCTAACACAGAATTAGAACACAAGAAGTAGGAGCAGGACTAGGCTACACGGCCCCTGGGCCCGCTCCGCCACCCACAGGGCCATGACCGATCCGAACCTAGCCTCATGTCCGATTTCCTGCCCGCTCCCCGTAACCCCTAATTCCCCTTACTTCTAGGAAACTGTCTATTTCTGTTTTAAATTTATTTAATGATGTAGCTTCCACAGCTCTCTGGGGCAGCAAATTCCACAGACCTACCACCCTCTGAGTGAAGAAGTTTCTCCTCATCTCAGTTTTGAAAGAGCAGCCCCTTATTCTAAGATTATGCCCCCTAGTTCTAGTTTCACCCACCATTGGGAACATCCTCACCGCATCCACCCAGTCAAGCCCCTTCACAATCTTATATGTTTCAATAAGATCGCCTCTCATTCTTCTGAACTCCAATGAGTAGAGTCCCAATCTACTCAACCTCTCCTCATATGTCAACCCCCTCATCCCCGGGATTAACTGAGTGAACCTTCTTTGTACTGCCTCAAGAGCAAGTATAGCCTACAGGATAGTTAGGCTAAATACGTGGCTTGAGCAGTGGTGTAAGAGGGAGGGTTTTAAATTTTTGAGGCATTGGAACCAGTTTTGTGGTAGGTGTGACCTATACAAAAGGGACGGTCTACACCTGTGCAGAGATGGAACTGATGTTCTCGGGGTAATTTTTGATAAAGCAGTTCGGGAGCATTTAAACTAGTATGGCAGGGGGCTAGAAACCTATGTAGTGAAATAGAGGAAAGTGAAAGGCAGACAGAAATAAATGGTAAAAGGGTGAGGAACAAAAAACAAAGGGCCAAACTAATTCATAAAAAATGTGAGCATAAAAAAAGCCTGAGGGTTTTATACCTTAATGCGAGAAGCATCAGGAACAAGGTAGATGAATTAGCTGTGGAAATAGAGGTTAATAATTATGATCTAATTGGGATTACGGAAACATGGTTGCAGGGTGAGCAGGGCTGGGAGCTTAACATACAGGGGTATTCAGTATTTAGGAAGGATCGACAAAAAAGAAAGGGAGGAGGGGTAGCATTGCTAGTAAAAGAGGGGATAAATGCAATTGAAAGGAAGGATATTAACTCAGTTAATACAGAATCTATATGGGTGGAGCTAAGAAATAGCGAGGGGCGAAAAACATTAATAGGAGTGGTATATAGGCCTCCAAATAGTAAAATAGAGGTTAGGGAGGGCATCACGAGGGAAATTAGAGAAGCGTGCAATAAGAGCACAGCTGTCATCATAGGTGACTTTAACTTACATATAGATTGGACTAGCCTAATCAGTAAAAATAATGAGGAGGAGGAATTCCTTGAGTGTTTAAGGGATGGTTATCTGGATCAATATGTCGAGGAACCAACTCGGGAACAGGCTATATTGGACTGGGTACTGTGCAATGAGAAGGGACTAATCAGTAATCTTGTTGTACGGGGACCCTTGGGTCAGAGCGATCATAACATGATCGATTTCTCACTCGAAATGGAGAGCGAAGAAATTGACTCAGAGACTAAGGTCCTGAATTTAAACAAGGGGAATTATGATGCCATGAGACGGGAACTGAGTAGGTCTGATTGGACAACGTTCCTGAGAGGACTGGAGGTAGATAAACAATGGCAAACATTTAAAGATAGAATGACAAAATTGCAAAAATTGTTTATACCAATCTGGCATAAAAGGAAATCTAAAAAGGTGACTCAACCGTGGATAACAGGGGAAATTAGAGACAGCATAAAATCCAAAGATAGGGCGTATAAAATAGCCAAAAAAAGCGCCAGAGCGGAAGATTGGGAACAGTTTAAGATAGAGCAAAGGAGGGCAAAGGGCATGATCAAGAGGGGCAAAATAGCTTACGAAAACAAGCTGGCGGAAAATATAAAAACTAACTCCAAAAGCTTTTATAAATATATCAAAAGGAAAAGACTGGTGAAAACCAAAGTTGGTCCATTGCAGTCAGATACGGGGGAATATATAATGGGAAATAAGGAAATGGCAGATCAACTAAATGCATACTTTGGGTCAGTCTTTACGAAGGAAGACACAAAAAACCTCCCTGGGATATCGGGAAAAATAGGGACATTGGCAAAGGAGGAACTGACGCAAATCAATATCTCTAAGGATATGGTGTTAAGGAAGCTAAAGGGATTGAAGGTGGACAAATCCCCAGGGCCTGATAACATGCATCCTAGGGTACTGAAGGAGGTGGCCCTAGAGATAGCGGATGCACTAAGGATGATTTTTCAGAATTCATTAGACTCGGGAACAGTGCCGATGGATTGGAGGGTAGCTAACGTTACCCCACTATTCAAAAAGGGGGGTAGGGAAAAAGCAGGTAATTACAGACCTGTAAGCCTTACATCAGTTGTGGGCAAAATGCTGGAGTCCATCATTAAGGATGAAATAGCGGAGCACTTAGCAAATGGGGACAGGATAGGACAGAGTCAACATGGATTTACAAAGGGTAAATCGTGCTTGACTAATCTATTGGAATTTTTTGAGGGAGTAACTGGTAGAATAGATGGGGGAGAGCCAGTAGATGTGGTGTACCTGGACTTCCAAAAGGCCTTCGATAAGGTCCCACATAAAAGATTAGCATGGAAAATTGAGGCTCATGGGATAAAGGGGAAAGTTTTGGCGTGGATAGGGAACTGGCTGTCAGATAGAAAACAGAGAGTTGGAATAAACAGCTCATTTTCTGAATGGCAGGCAGTAACAAGTGGGGTACCACAGGGATCTGTCCTGGGCCCCCAGCTGTTCACAATTTACATTAATGACCTGGATCAGGGAGTCGGATGCAGCATTTCCAAATTTGCAGACGACACTAAACTAGGAGGTGGGGTGGGCTCAGAGGAAGAGACCAGGAAGCTCCAGAGCGATTTGGACAGACTGGGCGATTGGGCGGATAAATGGCAGATGCACTATAATGTGGACAAGTGCGAAGTTATCCACCTTGGGTGCAGGAACGGGAGGGCAAATTATTATTTAAATGGCAATAGATTGGGAGAGGGGGAAGTACAGAGAGACCTGGGTGTTCTTGTACACCAGTCACTGAAGGCGAGCATGCAGGTGCAACAGGCGGTCAAGAAGGCAAACGGTATGCTGGCCTTCATAGCAAAAGGGTTAGAATACAGGAACAGGGATACCTTGCTGCAGCTGTACAGGGCACTGGTGAGACCACACCTCGAGTACTGTGTACAGTTTTGGTCGCCTCATCTGAGGAAGGATGTTCTTGCCATGGAGGGGGTGCAGCGGCGATTCACCAGGCTGATACCAGGAATGGCGGGAATGACCTATGAGGAGAGACTATGTAGTTTAGGGATGTACACACTGGAGTTTAGAAGATTGAGAGGGGACCTCATAGAAGTGTATAAAATTCTGACAGGTCTAGACAGACTGGATGCAGAAGGAATGTTTCCCTTGGCGGGTGAGAACAGAACTAGAGGACATAATTTAAGGATAAGGGCTAAACCATTTAGGACAGAGATGAGGGGGAATTTCTTCACTCAGAGAGTGGTGAACCTGTGGAACTCATTGCCACAGAGGGCAGTGTACGCCAGCTCATTAAATATATTTAAGAGGGAATTAGATATATTTCTACGGGCAAAAGGGGTTAAGGGTTACGGAGAGAAGGCGGGGACGGGATACTGAATTAAAGGATCAGCCATGATCTCATTAAATGGCGGAGCAGGCACGAAGGGCCGAATGGCCTACTCCTGCTCCTATCTTCTATGTATCTATGTATCTTTTCTTAAGTATGGACACCAAAACTGTATGCAGTATTCCAGGTGTGGTCTCACCAATACCTTGTACAACTGCAGCAATACCTCCCTGTTTTTATATTCCATCCCCCTAGCAATAAAAGCCAACATTCCATTGGCCTTCTTGATCACCTGCTGCACCTGCATACTAACTTTTTGTGTTTCGTGCACCAGGACCCCCAGATCCCTTTGTACTGCAGTACTTTCCAGTTTCTTGCCATTAAGATAATAACTTGCTCTATGATTTTTCCTGCCAAAGTGTATAACCTCACACTTTCCAGTATTATATTCCATCTGCCAAATCTCTGCCCACTTACTTAGCCTGTCTATGTCCCTTTGCAGGTGTTTTATGTCCTCCTCACTCATTACATTGCAGGGCATCAGGGATGGGGAGAGTTACCTGGACACTTTGATCCAGGAAGCAGTCACACCCCTTAGGTTAGGTAGTCGCACAGGTCTGGTTAGTGGTCAGGGACAGGAGGATGTGACTGCAACTCAGGCAGGTAAGGGGACCTCAGGTGCAGTGCCGGAGGAGCCTCAGCCCTTGCCCTTGTCCAACAGGTATGAGGTTCTTGCTGCCTGTGTGGATAAGGAAAAGGTCTGCAGGATGGATGAGCAAGCTGACCATGGCACCATGGTGCAGGAGGCCATTCAAGTGGGGGGAGTGAAAGGGAATGTAGTTGTGATAGGGGACAGTATAGTCAGGGAGATAGATACTGTTCTCTGCAGCCACGACTGAGAGTTCCAAAGGTTGTGTTGCCTGCCCGGTGTCAGGGTTAAAGACATGTCCTCTCGGCTAGAGAAGAACTTGGAGTGGGAGGGGAAGGATCCAGTTGTCATGGTCCATGACAAAGGTAGAACTAAGAATGAGGTTCTGCTGAGGGAGTTTGAGGAGCTAGGGTCCAAATTAGAAAGCAGATGCTCTGAAGGGATAATTACTAGTCCTAGCCTCTTTAGGGCTACCCCGGATCAGGCGTATTCCCCAGACATTCACTTTCAACTAAAGTTTGAGGTAGCCGAATCCTAAAGATGCTTAATTGGGTCTAAAGGTCCAGACTGTCTCTCCCTACAGGAAAGGAACAACCTGAAGATATTACCGTCCGCCAGATAGCACTTTTAATAAGTTTAGCTAGATTGTAATGTTCTGGATATTATGAGGGTCCGGAAAACTCCCCCAGAATTCTGCAACTCCTCACCAAAGAGTGTACAGAGATTGAGTTCATGAGTTTAATACAGAAGTATTATGTGAGACAATTCTAAAAATATATAGATTTATTAAAGAACCGACATGTTATTACAGTAGGTGTTTCAATCGCAACATTAACAGTTCCAAAAAGAGAAAGAGAAACAATTCTTATTATCAGATCTTAACTTTGCTACATTTTTACAGTTCTAAGTCTTTATTCCAGGATATCCACCAAAATCAAATACAGTACAATACCTTGATCCCCGAGGTACAAATAATTGTAGACTTACAGAGCCTGCCTCTGAAGCCTGAGAATCGCTTTGCCCCTTTACAGCGAATCTATCATCCCATTTGAAAGTTCAATATTTATATACTTTCTCAGTGGTATTTCCTTTGAAGTTTTCTGCTGATGTAAGCTATTTATCTCTAGTCATTTTTCTGCTGACCCCTGCTATTCTTACAGTCACCTCAGCTGGTAGCAATGCAGACTCGAGTCTCTCCTTTAGGTGCGTTAAGCTTATCATAAAAAATGGTGCAACGGCAGGTGCGCTCCACCCGGTATCATCTTTACGAAGGCAGATGTTTGTTACTTTTATGTGCTCCTTTATGAGGTGTAAATTAGAGCACCTTAACAGGGTGTACCATTGTGTTCTTTCCAAAGCTTCAGACTTCAAGAGCCTCCAACCTCCTGTTTCAATAAGGTTATTGATTCAGTGTCAACAACTTATCTTATCTCAATAGGCTGTATGCTGTTTACAGCTTTAGATTGTTGAGATTCCCAACCCAGTTTGTCATGTTTTAATAAAGCCAGAATTATTTCATAGAATGGTGTCTTTTTCTGAATATGGCTTATTCCTTCACAGCTCAAAGGTAATAATCTCTGGATTGTTATCTGAGCCACGTGCACATTGGCATAGGGACAAACAGATTAGAGGTTTAAATCCATGATTCAAAGGGTGGTGTGGGAGGAAGGGGGTTCAGTTCATGGGGCACGGGCACCAGTTCTGGGGAAAGAGGGAGCTGTTCCATTGGGACGGGCTTCACTTAAACCAGGCTGGAGCCAGTGCCCTGGCGAACCAAATAATTAGGGCAGTAGACAGAGCTTTAAACTAATGAAGGGGGGGGGGCGAGAGGATTCAGGAAAGAGTAAATTTAAAAGCAGTGAGTGAAATGTCAAGACTGTAGAGCAGAGTAGAGATTTGGGTAAAAATAAGCAGAGTTGGTCAGGAAGGGACAGAGAGAATAACAAAGGTAATAAGGCATCAGTGACTAAGGTGCCTTCAGGGAATAATACAAATAAGTCAAAGCTAAAGGTACAATATCTGAATGTGCGAAGCATTCACAACACATTAGATGAATTAATAGCGCTGAAAGAAATTAATAGGTTTGATTTAATAGTCATTATGGAAACATGGTTGCAACGTGGCCAAGGTTGGGAACTAAATATTCCAGGATACTTAACTTTTAAATATAGAAGATAGGAGCAAGAGTAGGCCATTCGGCCCTTCGAGCCCGCTCCACCATTTAATGAGGTCATGGCTCATCATCCAAATTCAGTACCCTGTCCCTGCTTTCTCCCCATATCCCTTGATCCCTTTAGCCTCAAGAAATATATCCAACTCCTTCTTGAATACATTTAATGAATTGGCCTCAATTGCCCTGTGTAGCAGAGAATTCCACAGGTTCACCACTCTCTGGATGAAGCAATTCCTCCTCATCTCAGTCCTAAATGGCTTACCCCTTATCCTTGGACTGTGACCCCTGGTTCTGGACTCCCCCGCCATCGGGAACATCCTTCCTGCATCTAGTTTGTCTAGTCCAGTTAGAATTTTATAAGTTTCAATGAGATCCCCTCTCATTCTTCTAAACTCTAGTGAATATAAGCCCAATTGACCCAATCTCTCCTCATCCGTCATTCCTGCCATCCCAGGTATCAGTCTGGTGAATCTTCGCTGCACTCTGTCCATGGCAAGAACATCCTTCCTCAGATAAGGCGAACAAAACTGCACACAATACTCAAGGTGTGGTCTCACCAAGGCCCTGTACTGTGAGGGTGCCGGTCAGTTCCTTCAGTAACTCCTAGATGGCACCTTCACTGGTTGGTTTCCCTTTGTTAATTGTTATTAGTTTCTTCTGTGTTTATTATTTAACTGCCTTTTATCTGGTTTATTGGTTTCACCTGTTTTTGCTTGTATTTAAGTTCTGTGGTTTCTTCCCTCTGGGCTCAGTCCTGACAAGGGAGTTAGTCTTGACAAGGTGCTCTGTCTTGACTAGGTGCTCAGTCTCGACAAGCCTGTTTGCCCTGTGGTAGCTTGCCTTGACAAGCCGGTTGCCTTAGTGGTTGCTTGTCTTGAGCTCCTATGTCTATAACTGTTTATCTGTGTTATGTTTTGCTTGTATTTAAGTTCTGTGGTTCTTCCCTTTGTTCTCGGTCTTGACAAGGTGCTGACAAGTTGCTCAGTCTTGATAAGGTGCTCAGTTTGGACAAGCTGGTTGCCCTGTGGTAGCTTGTCTTGAGCTCAGTCTTGACAAGCCGGTTGCCTCACGGTAGCTTGTCTTGAGTGCCTATCTTGACTAGCCATTTGCCTATGTGGTAGCTTGTCTTGAGCTCCTATGTTTTGTAACTGTTTTCCTGTGTGATTCTAGTAAAGTACTGTTATTTAAGACTGCATATCTGCTTTTCGCCTCGTCTGTCTGCACTTGGGTCCAGAACCAGCCTCGCCCGGACAGCACGGCCCCGTGTCTACACTGCCTCATGACAGCTGCCCTGACACTTTACAACTGCAGCAAGATTTCCTTGCTCCTGTACTCAAATCCTCTCGCTATGAAGGCCAACATATCAATTCCCTTCTTAACTGCCTGCTGCACCTGCATGATTACCTTCAGCGACTGGTGCACAAGGACACCCAGGTCTCGTTGCACTTCCCCTTTTCCCAATCTATTGCCATTCAGATAATAATCTGTCTTCCTGTTTTTGCCACCGAAGTGGATAACTTCGCATTTATCCACATTATACTGCATTTGCCATGCATCTGCCCAATCACCCAACCTGTCCAAATCATACTGGAGTTTCTCTGCATCCTCCTCACAGCATGCACGCCCACCCAGCTTTGTGTCATCTGCAAACTTGGGGATATTACATCTAGTTCCCTCGTCTAGATCATTTATATATATTGTGAATAGCTGGGGTCCTAGCACCGATCCCTGCGGTACCCCACTAGTCACTGCCTGCCACTTGGAAAAAGACCTGTTTATTTCAACTCTTTGCTTCCTGTCTGCCAACCAGTTCTCTATCCAAGACAGTACCTTACCCACAATCCCATGTGCTTTAACTTTACACGTTAACCTCTTATGCGGAACTTTATCGAAAGCCTTCTGAAAGTTCAAATACACCACATCCACTGGTTCTCCCTTATCTGTTCTACCAGTTACATCCTCAAAAAATTCCAGTAGATTAGTTAAGCATGATTTACCTTTTGTAAATCCATGTTGACTTTGTCCGATCCTGTCACTGTTTTCCAAGTGCGCTGCTATTACATCTTTTATAATGGACTCTAGCATTTGCCCCACTACCGATGTCACCGTTTCTCTCCACCACCCTTCTTAAATAGTGGAGTTACATTAGCTATCCTCCAATCCATGGGACCTGTTCCAGAGTCTATTGAATTTTGGAAGATGACCAGCAATGCATCTACTATTTCTAAGGCCACTTCCTTAAGGATGTAGATTATCAGGTCCTGGGGATTTATCGGCCTTCAATCCTGTCAATTTCCCTAACATTATTTCCCTACAAATATTGATTTCATTCAATTCCTCCCTCTCATTAGACCCTCTGCGACATCTCTGGGAGATTACTTGTGTCCTCCTTTGTGAAGACAGAACCAAAGTATGTATTTAATTGGTCTACCTTTTCTTTGTTCCCCATTATTACTTCCCCTGATTCTGACTTCAAGGGACCTATTTGCCTATCTCTTTTAGAAGAGATAGGCAAAATGGAAAAGGAGGAAGATAATAAAGGATGGGATAAAGACAGTAGAGAGAAAGGATCTTAGCTCTGAAAATCAAGAAGTAGAATCAGTTTGGGTGGAGCTAAGAAACAGCAAGGAGCAGAGCACATTGGTGGGAGTTGTTTATAGGCCCCCAAACAGTAGTTGTAATGTAGGGCAGAGTATAAATCAGGAAATTAGAGGCGCATTTAACAAGGGTAATACAGTAATCATGGGGGACTTTAATCTACATATAGACTGGGCAAACCAAGTTTGCAGTATTATTGTGGAGGACGAATTCATGGAATGTATACAAGATAGTTTTCTAGATCAGTATGTTGAGGAATCAACTAGGGAACAGGCTATTTTAGATCTGGTATTGTGCAATGAGAAAGGATTAATTAATAACCTTAAAGTAAAGGGGCTTTTAGGGAAAAATGACCATAATATGATCGAATTTTATATTGAGTTTGAAAGTGATTTAGTTAAATCCAAAACTAGGGTCTTAAATCTAAACAAAGCAAATTACGTAGGTATGAGGGACGAGTTGGCTAAGGTAGATTGGGAAACTACATTAAAAGGTATGACAGTAGACAAGCAATGGCTAGCTTTTAAAGAATTAATACATAATTTACAACAAATATACTTTCCTTTAAGGCATAAAAACCCCACAGGAAAAGTGGTCCAACCGTGGCTAACAAGAGAAGTTAAAAATAGTATTAGATCAAAGGAAGAGGCTTATAATGTTGCCAAAAAGAGTAGTAAGCCTGAGGATTGGGAACATTTTTGAATTCAGCAAAGGAGGACCAAGAAATTGATAAAGAAAGGGAAAATAGAATATAGAGTAAACTAGCGAGAGACATAAAAACAGACTGTAAAAGCTTCTGCAAGTATGTAAAAAGGAAAAGATTAGCAAAAGTAAATGTGGGTCCCTTACAGGCTGAGACAGGAGAAATTATAATGGGGAATAAGGAAATGGCAGAGAAATTAAACAAATACTTTCTGTCTGTCTTCACGGAAGAAGACGCAAAAACTTCCTGGAAATAGTGGAAAACCAAGGGTCTAACAAGAATGAGAAACTGAAAGAAATTAGTATTAGTAAAAAAAATAGTACAGGTAGACTACCCTTTATCCGGACTTCCGAAAACCGAAACCCTCTAAAAACCGAAGGTTTTTTCGTTCAGCGTAAGTCGTGCGTACGACTTACGCTGAACGAAAAAACCTTCGGTTTTTAGAGGGTTCCGGTTGCGGAAGTTCGGATAAAGGGTAGGTCGTGCGCACGACCCCCCCGCCAGCCCCGACAACCGCCGACCCCGCCAACCGTCGACCCCGCCAGCCCCGACAACCGCCGACCCCCCCGCGGACCCCGCCGGCCCCGAACCCGCCGACCCCCCCCGCCGGCCCCGACAACCGCCGACCCCCCCGCGGACCCCGCCGGCCCCGACAACCGCGGACCCCGCCAGCCCCGACAACCGCCGACCCCGCCAGCCGCCGACCTCCCCGCGGACCCCGCCGGCCCCGACAACCGCCGACCCCGCCAGCCCCGACAACCGTCGACCCCCCCGCGGACCCCGCCGGCCCCAACAACCGCCGACCCCCCCCCGCGTACCCCGCCGGCCCCGACCCCCGCCGACCCCGACTGACTTACGCTGAGCGTCAGCGTAAGTCGTGCGCACGACCCCCCGCCAACCCCCCCGCGGTCCCCCGCCGACCCACCTTCCGAAATCCGAAATTCTCCTTTATCCGAAACTCGGCTGGTCCCGAGGTTTTCGGATAAAGGATAGTCTACCTGTACTGGAGAAATTAATGGGACTGAAAGCCAATAATTCCCCTGGACCTGATGGCCTACATCCTAGGGTTTTGAAAGAGGTGGCTATAGAGATAGTGGATGCATTGCTTGTCATTTTCCAAAATTCCATAAATTCTAGAATGGTTCCCGTGGATTGGAAGGTAACAAATGTAACCCCACTATTTAAGAAAGGAGGGAGAGAGAAAACAGGGAACTACAGACCAGTTAGCCGGACATCAGTAGTAGGGAAAATGCTAGAATCTATTATTAAGGATGTGGTAACAGGGCACTTAGAAAATAATAATAGCATTGGGCAGAGTCAACACGGATTTATGAAAGGGAAATCATGCTGGACGAATCTGATAGAGTTTTTTGAGGTTGTAATTAGCAGAATAGATAAGGGGGAACAAGTGGATGTGGTGTATTTGGATTTTCAGAAGGCATTCGCTAAGGTGCCACACAAGAGGTTATTAAACAAAATTAGGGCTCATGGGATTGGGGGTAATATACTAGCATGGATTGAGGATTGGTTAACGGACAGAAAACAGAGAGTAGGAATAAACGGGTCATTTTCGGGTTGGCAGGCTGTAACTAGTGGGGTACCGCAAGGATCAGTGCTTGGGCCTCAGCTATTCACAATCTACATCAATGATTTGGATGAGAGGACCAAATATAATATATCCAAGTTTGCTGATGATACAAAGCTGTGTGGGAATGTATGTTGTGAGGAGGATGCAAGGAAGCTTCAAGGGGATATAGGCAAGCTAAGTGAGTGGGCAAGAACATGGCGAATGGAATATAATGTGGAGAAATGTGAAGTTATCCACTTTGGTAGGAAAAATGGAAAAGCAGAGTAATTTTTAAATGGTGAGAGATTGAGAACTGTTGGTGTTCAGAGGGACCTGTGTGTCCTTGTACACAAATCACTGAAAGTTAACATGCACGTACAGCAAGCAATTAGGAAAGCAAATGGTATGTTGACCTTAATTACAAGAGAATTTGAGTATAAGAGTAAAGACGTCTTACTGCAATTATATAGGGCCTGTTGAGACCTCACCTACAGTATTGTGTACAGTTTTGGTCTCCTTACCTAAGGAAGGATATACTTGCCATAGAGGGAGTGCAACGAAGGTTCACCAGACTGGTTCCTGGGATGGGGGGATTGTCATATGAGGAGAGATTGAGTAGACTAGACCTATATTCTCTAGAGTTTAGAAGAATGAGAGATGATCTCATTGAAACATACACAATTCTTAAGAGGCTTGACAGGGTAGATGCAGGGAGGATGTTTCCCTTGGCCGGGGAGTCTATAACCAGGGGTCACAGTCTCGGAATAAGAGGTCAGCCATTTAGGACTGAAATGAGGAGATATGTCTTCACTCAGAGGGTGGTAAATCTTTGGAATTCTCTACTCCAGAGGGCTGTGGAGGCTCAGTCGTTGAGTATATTCAAGACAGAGATCGATAGATCTTTGGATATTAAGGGAATCAAGGGATATGGGTAGTTCGGATATGGGTAGTTCAGGAAAGTGGAGATGAGGTAGAAGATCAGCCATGATCTCATTGAATGTTAGAGTTCAAGGGGCTGATTGGCCAACTCCTGCTTCTATTTCTTATGTTCTTTTGTTCTAAAGGTGGCTGTAAAAGATCCGATGGCATTATTCAAAGAAGAGCAGGGGAGTTCTCCCCGGTGTCCTGGGGCCAATATTTATCCTTCAATCAACATCACTAAAAACAGATTATCTCTGGTCACAATAGCAAAATACTGCGGATGCTGGAAATCCGAAATAACAACAGAAAATGCTGGAAAAACTCAGCAGGCCAGGCAGCATCCGTGGAGAGAGAAACAGGGTTAACATTTCAGGTCGAAGACCTTTCATCGGAACTGGAAAAAAACAGGAAAGGGGACAGATTTTAAAGCAAGGTTTAGGGGTTGGGAAAAGGGGGAGGGGATGAAAGAACAAAAGGGAAGGTCAGCGACAGGATAGAGAGCAGGAGAGATTAAGAGACATTGAGAGACATTAAGAGATATTCAAGGAATAAAGGATGGCTCTGGATGAAGTGTGAATGGCCCTGGCAGAATGAAGGACAGCTGCTTATCTCTGGTCATTATCGCTTTGCTGTTTGTGGGACCTTGCTGTGCACAAATAGGCTGCTGCATTTCCTATATTACAACAGTGACTACACTTCAAAAAGAGTACTTCATTGGCTGTAAAGTGCTTTGGGACCTCCTGAGGTTCTATATAAATGCAAGTCTACCTTTTTTTCTTTTGTAAATGGGTACAAGCACCCTTACTGGATGGACTGCCAAGTGTATTTCAGTGCATCTCATATTCATCAACTCTTTTTTTATTCTGCTCTTCCTCTCTGAACTAGTTCCTCTTTCTGCATCTCAAGAGAGTTATTAGTTGCGTTTGATTCAGTGCGTCCGTTTAAGCGCTGACGCGAACCAGATGACATTGTTGTCAAGTCATCTTCTTTAACTACCTTCCCGACATCCTTTCCCAAGAGCTTCGGCTTTGCAAAAATTGAAACCTCATAACTCATTAGCCGACTTGGTTCTCACCCCCTTCACTCTAGTGGGTATAGATGCACGAGGCAGAAAGCTTTATCAGGATTACTGGATACAGCACTCATTATCTGACACCATCAAAGGTTGCGCTGGAAGAGATTTCCTGGGTCTAAATCTGCATTAATCTTTGGCGTCCACTGCAAAGAGGTTTGCTGAAATGCAAGAGACGGTTAAAAACATTTTGCAGCTCTCCCATGGTGCTGCTTGACGTAAGAAAACTACTAGGCACTTGGTCTAAGTATTAAACAAGGCTTTAATCAACTGTTTTTCAACATGGAGGTCTAGTTGTGTCCTTCACTAGTTCCTGTTAAAGAATGTCCTGAGCAAGCTGGGCCCATGCCCGAGTATTTATACTCTCCCTGGACAGCGCCACCAGCAGGCTGCCCAGTATCATTTCATAAGTCATTTCCACATGAATGACAAGGTTCATGTCACTGCTCATGGGCGGGCTGAGTGTAACTGTGATTCCCAGCTGCTAATATAGCTCAGTGTTAAACTGGCTTGTCCCACCCTGTAAGAGGACAGTCCTTGTGGGAAATTGGACTGGGCAGGTGATTCCAGGTGTAAATGAGAGAGCAGTCGCAGATGCAAGTAAAATTCTGGCTCCTGGTCAGAAAAGCCCAGCATGAAATGACTGTCTCTCCGCCTCTATTTTTCTAGGTTGTTCTGCATCTCCAACAAAATGTTGGCACTTTGTCTGGAGTGTGAGATCCCGTAATGCAACAGAAATATGCTGGACACAAGATATATTTCACACATATATAAAAGAAATAACTAGATGGGTAGACGGTCCTAGAAATTCGATGGCACTGCGTCCATTTTTCAGGCATTCAATATGGCGGACAGGCTCATTAAGAGCCGGAAGTGCTGCCCGCCATATTGGTAAAGGCAAAAAATAGGCGTCCAGGACCCACACCTGTAACAGGCATTGGGTCCTTTGCATATGCTAATAAGGTGCCTAATGCTGGTTTGAAGCCCGCACTGCAATATTGGGTTGCCCTGAACATGGCCGGCAGGCTGCGCTCAGGAAAACCAGGTCTACATGCAGCCTAGACAGTGGTCCTTAAAGGGACTGTTGCAGGCCATAACCAACAAGGTAAGTTTTTAAAATGCAGTTACCTGAACGTGGAGCCAGGATTCAAACATTCAAACCATGGGACACTGCTGGCAACCGCTTGCCCATCTCTGATCACCGCATCCACCCCACACCCCTCCCCCCAACATCCCCGACTCCTCAATCGTCACCTTGAACCATCCCCCCCCCGATTGCCGCATCCCCCCACCCTCAGCATCACGACATTGACTCCTCAATCGTCACCTCGAAACCCCCCCCCCGCCACCTCCAGCATCGCAGCCTCGATCCCACTCTCCAATTGCCACATCCACACCGCCCCCAACATCGCAACCTCCATGCCCTGAGTGTTAGCTCATCCCCCACCGATCACCACTGCCTCCACACCCCTCCCCCGCATTGACACCAGTCCCCCTACCTTGGTCACCCCACACCCCGGTCGCCTTCGCTTTACCCTTCAAAAGACTTACCCAAGAGCCACTGCCGGAAAGAAGGGCATATATTTGGGAGGCAACAATTTCCAGCACAGGCCCAATGGGCTGAATGGCCTCCTCCTGTGCTGTATAATTCAATGATACTGTGAACAAGAAATCTAAAGACACTGGAGAGGAAGTGAGTACAGGAAACTTCGCGATATCCGGCACCAACGGGACCGAGCTGCTGCCGATCTATCAAAACTTCCGGATAGACCAGCGCTAATGTTGAAGGATACGGAGGTTTTCATCTCCGTATCTGACAACAAACACTGTTGCTTTGCAACAGCTTGTAAACACTCGGCCCGTACCTTGGAAGCGTCTCTGAAGCTGTTGCTAAGCTACAGAGACGCTTTCCAGAGCCTGACTGTTAATAAAATGCTAGGAGAAGAAAAAAAACCTAACCAAAATGGCTGCTGATTTCTGCCGTTAGATCAAGGTTTCCGGACATACAACCTCCGGATAAACCAAAATTTCCTGTAATAGTGTCAGCTGTGGCTCACTGAGTAGCACCCTGGCCTCTGAGTCATGAATGGTTGTGGGTTCAAGTCCCGCTCCAAAGACTTGAGCACCAAAATCTAGGCTGACACTCCTAGGGGAGTGCTGCACTGTTGGAGGTGCTGTCTTTCGGATGAGATGTTAAACCTAGACCCTGTCTGCTCTCTCAGGTGGATGTAAAAGATCCCATTGCACTATTTCAAAGAGCAGGGGAGTTATCCCCGGTGTCCTGGAGCCAATGTTTATCCCTCAATCAACATCACTAAAACAGATTATCTAGTCATTATCACATTGCTGTTTGTGGGATCTTGCAGTGCGCAAATTAGCTGTCATGTTTCCTACATTACAACAGTGGCCACACTTCAAAAAAAAAGTACTTAGTTGGCTGTAAAGCGCTTTGGGACGTCTGGTGGGTGTGAAAGGTGCTATAGAAATGCAAGTCTTTCCTTCTTTCTAGGAAAGGAAGGGCGGAGGTGGGGCAGTTGTTTGCAAGGACAAGAAAGGTTGAAGGTGGTGTTTGTTTTTTTGTAAGTAGAAGGTGTGATGATAGCAATTTTGAACGGGAGAGTACCTTAGGAGAGGGAACCATTTACAATGTCAGCTAGCATGGGGGGCCAGGAAGTGAACAGACGGATATATAAAAATGATGGGCAGCAAAAGATCAGCCAGTCCATCAAGCCTGCCCCTCACTCATGATGGCCGAAGCATGAAACTGGACACTTCCCATGCTCCGCAGCCACGTAATCACCTGGAAGAGGCAAAGAAACATAGAAACATAGAAGATAGGAGCAGGAGTAGGCCATTCGGCCCCTCGAGCTTGCTCCGCCATTCAATGCGATCATGGCTGATCATCCAAATTCAGTACCCTGTCCCTGCTTTCTCCCCATACCCCTTGATCCCTTTAGCCTTAAGAAATATATCCAATGCCTTCTTGAATATATTTAATGAATTGGCCTCTACTGCCTTCTGTGGTAGAGAATTCCACAGGTTCACCACTCTCTGGGTGAAGAAATTCCTCCTCATTTCTGTCCTAAATGGCCTACCCCTTATCCTTAGACTATGACCCCTGGTTCTGGACTCCCCGACCATTGGGAACATCCTTCCTGCATCTAGTCTGTCTAGTCCTGACAGAATTTTATAAGTTTCAATGAGATCCCCTCTCAATCTTCAAACTCCAGCGAGTACAAGCTCAATCGTCCCAATCTCTCCTCATACGTCATTCCTGCCATCCCAGGTATCAGTCTGGTGAATCGTCGCTGAACTCCTTCCATGGCAAGAACATCCTTCCTCAGATAAGGCGACCAAAACTGCACACAATACTCAAGATGTGGTCTCACCAAGGCCCTGTACAACTGGAGCAAGACATCCTTGTTCCTGTACTCAAACCCTCTCGCTATGAAGGCCAACATACCATTTGCCTTCTTAACCGCCTGTTGCACCTGCATGCTTACCTTCAGCGAAAAAACAGGGAAAAACCCCCATGGTCAAAGGGGGGGGGGGAAAACTCACACAGACCATGAAGTTGGATAGTCAGGGGTTTAGCGGGAGTGGGGGTCAAGGGAGAAGTAGATGGGTCCCCTGGAGATGGTGGGCTCAGAGAGGGCACACGAGGAGATAAGATTGGCTTGGTGGACAAGGGGGAAGTGGAATAGAAGCACCAGGGCCAGTTGAATGGATGGTCTCACTCTTAGTAACAGAGAAGTTCACTCTCAATCAGACCACATTGCAGAGCATGTGTGGAGGGATTGCAATGGGAATAAGCAGAAATGGGACTGGTGATGGAGCGTCCTGTCACTGAAGACACTTGAAGGGTTAAAAATTGTGGCGAATTAAGCAGAAAAAAAGGAGCTTTGCTCAGTAGAGAGAGAGTGTTTTGGAACCAGACTGCATTATTAAATAAATCATCCCAGCGCTTCTCAAACACTATCAGAACAATGTTAAAAATCCTTGTCTGATCAATTCACCTTTTGGGTATTATATTCAATTATTTTTATGTGCAGATCAAAATGCACAGCTGCGAATCAGAATAAAATTGTCATAGGCACCTGCAAGGCTACACTACAAATATCAGACTTCACAGGGCGTATCAGCTTTCGAGATCAGCCATGGTTTAGGTCATTGCTTTTATTCCTCCACAGATCTACTAGTAACAGCAAATCCTTTCACACAACAAAACACATTTCTTCCTGAGGCAGTACGGATAAAAGACTCCGAGATAACACAAGAGAGGAGATGACCTGCCAGAAGAATTGATGGCGAGATGCACTTCACGTCCCCTTTGTGTCAGAAACAGCAAAAAAGATTGCCCATTCAATCCAAACAACTGCACCATTCTCAGTTTCCTGTTGCTCTCTACCTCCTCCCACCTCTCTTCATCTCACCCTATTAGGATAACCTTCTATTCCCTTCTCCCTCATATGTTTATCTAACTACCCCTTAAATGCACCTAAACTATTCGCTTCAACCCTGTGGTAGCGAGTTCCACATTATCACCACTCTCTGGGTAAAGACGTTTCTTATCATAGCCCTTTTTTAGTACATCTGTGGTGACATTTTCCAGCCTGTCAAATTCTTTGGTGCTAGCCCATTACCTCGGCTAAAAGGGCAGGCCGATGTGCAAAGTCTTCATCCACTGATACTACTAATAGAGTAGACCCTCCTCCGCCAGCCCCACGAGGAAGCACTCCCTCAGTACCGCGCTGAACCTGGATTGCCTGCTCAAGTCTCGGGAGTGGGACACAAAGCCACAACCTTCTGAGTCAGAGGCCAAAGTGCGACCAACTGAGCCAAGGCCGACACCTTAGGATGGGTAGCTGGGTCTACTGAGGGGGGATGGAATTGAAGGAAGGCCAAATGCTCCCCAATGGGAGATTTAATGTGTAACCCAACTTGCCTAGAACTAAATTGAGTCGACAGCACAGAAACAGGCCATTCAGCCCAACCAGTCCGTGCCGGTGTTCATGCTCCACACGAGCCTCCTCCCATCCCTCTTCGTCTCACTCTATCAACATATCCTTCTATACCTTTCTCCCTCATGTGCTTATCTCACTTCCCCTAAAATTCATCTATACAGGTAGACTATCCTTTATCCGAAAACCTCGGGACCAGCCGAGTTTCGGATAAAGGAGAATTTCGGATTTCGGAAGGTGGGTCGGCGGGGGTCCGCGGGGGGGTCGGCGGGGGGTTGTGCGCACGACTTACGCTGACGCTCAGCGTAAGTCAGTCGGGGTCGGCGGGGGTCGGGGCCCGCAGGGGGGTCGGCGGTTGTCGGGGCTGGCGGGGGTCGGTGGTTGTCGGGGCCGGCGGGGTCCGCGGGGGGGTCGGCGGTTGTCGGGGTCGGCGGTTGGCGGGGTCCGCGGGGGGGTCGGCGGTTGTCGGGGGTCGGCGGGGGTCGGGGCCCGCGGGGGGGTCGGCGGTTGTCGGGGCTGGCGGGGTCGGCGGTTGTCGGGGCCGGCGGGGTCCGCGGGGGGGTCGGTGGTTGTCGGGGCCCGCGGGGGGGTTGGCGGTTGTCGGGGCTGGCGGGGTCGGCGGTTGTCGGGGCCGGCGGGGTCCGCGGGGGGGTCGGCGGTTATCGGGGCCGGCGGGGTCCGCGGGGGGGTCGGCGGTTGTCGGGGCCGGCGGGGTCGGCGGGGGGTCGTGCGCACGACTTACCCTTTATCCGAAACTTCCGAAACCGGAACCCTCTAAAAACCGAAGGTTTTTTCGTTCGTACGCACGACTTACGCTGAACGAAAAAACCTTCGGTTTTTAGAGGGTTTCGGTTTTCGGAAGTCCGGATAAAGGGTAGTCTACCTGTACTATTCGCCTCAACCACTCCCTGTGGTAGCGAGTTCCACATTCTCACCACTCTCTGGGTAAAGAAGTTTCTTCTGAATTCCCGATTGGATTTATTGGTGACTATCTTATATCTATGGCTCTGAGTTTTGGTCTCCCCCCACAACAACTTGCTCCTTTAATCATCCCAAGGTGCTTCACAAGAGCGTTATCAAACAAAATTTGACACTGAGCCACATAAGGAGATATTAGGACAGTCGAGTTTGGTCAAAGAGTTAGGTTTTAAGGAGCGTCTTAAAAGGTGGGAAGAGAGGTAGAGAGGAGGAGAGGTTTAGGGAGAAACATAGAAACATAGAAAATTAGGAGCAGGATTCAGCCATTTGGCCCTTCAAGCCTGCCCCGCCATTCAATATGATCATGGCTGATCCTCCATCTCATTACCATATTCCCGCTCTCTCCCCATACCCCTTGATGCCTTTTGTGTCTAGAGGGAAGGAATTCCAGAGTTAAGGGCCCAGGCAGCTGAAGGCACGGCCGCCAATGGTGGAGTGATTAAAAATTGGAAGTGGAAACATCTTCTCTACGTATACCTTATCGAATCGCTTTGATAATTTGCAGCGCTTTCATGAACTTCCTCGTGTCCAGTAGCCAAGGTCACAGAGCAGGTCATGAGTCTACCTTCTAGCTCAAAAAAAACGACACCCTTTCTGCATTTCCATCTCGAGACTAGAATATGCAAACTGGTTGCAGGTCACTGAAGCGTGTAAAGCAGATGCAAATTAAAGAAAAATTAAAGGTCAGAGCTCCTCGTCACGGAAAATCAGTACAGCGTCTTAAGGAATCCAAGAATGTAACAATTAGAAACAGGAGTCGGCCATATGGCCCTTCGAGCCCAGGCGCTAGTTGCTTTGCGCTCCATTAGCACCCACTGACCAGAGGTGCAAAGCAACTGAATTTTTCCCCCCTAGAGACCAAAAATCTATTGATCTCAACCTTGCATATAATCAACAACTGAGCCTCCACAGCCCTCTGGGGCAGAGAATTCCAAAGATTCACAACCCTCTGAGTGAAGAAATTCCTCCTCATCTCAGTCCTAAATGGCCGACCCCTTATCCTGAGACTGTGACCCCTGGTTCTAGACTCTCCAGCCAGGGGGAAACAACCTCTCAGCATCTAACAACATCTCAGGATCTCAGGAGTTAAGCTGTAGTTTTTGAATACCTTAGCATTTGACCTATTTTATTTTGCCTGATTCTGTCATGACATCTCATGTTGCTTTCCTTTTTACTTTTCACTCTCACCAGCACAGTTGAGGTTTGCATAGTCAATTAGCTTCAAGCTTCTAAATATATTCTTTTAAAGGTTTAAAGATTGAGCAAAATACTTTGAGTGACAGCGGTTTCTTTTCAGCCCCCCGCCTGAACAGATCTACAGCTCGAGATGACCTAATGAGTGCATTAATATTAATGACCAACCTTCCCACCCCTCCCCACCACCCACCCCCCGCCCCGCCATCCCACCATCATGGTGTGAACAAAATAAGAATGGTCTTGGTTAAAGCAAAGGGACACCACAATAAATAGACAGGCTCTCATCACAGAACAACAAGAAGTTGTATTTATATAGCACCTTGAAGTAAAACGTCCTGAGATGTTTCACAGGAGCGTTATCAGACAAAATTTGACACCAAGCCACATAAGGAGATATTAGGACACGTGAGCAAAAGCTTGGTCAAAGAGGTAAGTCTTAAGGAGCGTCTTAAAGGAGGAAAGAGAGGTAGAGAGGTTTAGGGAGGGAATTCCAGAGCTTAGGGTCTAGGCAGCTGAAGGTACGGCCACCAATGGTAAAAAAGAAAGACTTGCATTTCTATAGCGCCTTTCACGACCACCGGATGTCCCAAAGCGCTTTACAGCCAATGAAGTACTTTTGCACAGCAAGCTTCCACAAATAGCAATGTGAAAATGACCAGATAATCTGTTTTTAGTGATGTTGATTGAGGGATAAGTATTGGCCAGGAGACCAGGGATAACTCCCCTGCTCTTCTTTGAAATAGTGGCCGTGGGATCTTTTACATCCACCCGAGAGGGCAGACGGGGCCTCAGTTTAACGTCTCATCCGAAAGACGGCACCTCCGACAGTGCAGCACTCCCTCAGCACTGCACTGGAGTGTCAGCCTAGAATTTTGTGCTCAAGTCTGTGGAGGGGAACTTGAACTCACAAACTTCTGACTCAGAGGTGAGAGTGGAGTGATTTAAATCAGGTTGCTCCTATACCCTATGTCTCTACTGTAATACTAAACAGATTTGCCCTGCGAGTTGACAACGAGAACATTGTAAGGGACATCACTTCCCCCGACTCCCTCTTAGAAACATAGAAATGTAGAAACACAGAAGATAGGAGCAGGAGTAGGACATTTGGCCCCTCCAGCATGTTCCGCCTTTTAATGAAATCATGGCTGATCATCCAAATTCAGTACCCGGTCCCTGCTTTCTTCCCATATCCCTTGATCACTTTGGCCTTAAGAAGTATATCCAACTCCTTCTTGAATATATTTAATAAGTTGGCCTCAACTGCCTTCTGTGGTAGAGAATTCCACAGGTTCACCACTCTCTGGGTGAAGAAATTCCTCCTCATCTCAGTCCTAAATGGCTTACCACTTATCCTTAGACTGTGACCCCTGGTTCTGGACTCCCCCGCCATCGGGAACATCCTTCCTGCATCTAGTCTGTCTAGTCCTGTTAGAATTTTATAAATTTCAATGAGATCCCCTCTCATTCTTCTAAACTCTGGCGAATATAAGCCTAATCGACTCAATCGTTCTTCATACGTCATTCCTGCCATCCCAGGTATCAGTCTGGTGAATCTTCGCTGCACTCCCTCCATGGCAAGAACATCCTTCCTCAAATAAGGTGACTAAAACTGCACACAATACTCAAGGTATGGTTTCACCAAGGCCCTGTACAACTGCAGCAAGACTTCCTTGCTCCTGTACTCAAATCCTCTCGCTATGAAGGCCAACATACCATTTGCCTTCTTAACCGCCTGCTGCACCTGCGTGCTTACCTTCAGCGACTGGTGCACAAGGACACCCAGGTCTCGTTGCACTTCCCCTTTTCCCAATCTATTGCCATTCAGATAATAATCTGTCTTCCTGTTTTTGCCACCAAAGTGGATAACCTCGCATTTATCCACATTATACTGCATCTGCCCAATCACCCAACCTGTCCAATTCATACTGGAGTTTCTCTGCATCCTACTTACAGCACACACGCCCACCCAGCTTTGTGTCGTCTGCAATCTTGGAGATATTACATCTAGTTCCCTTGTCTAGATCATTAATATATATTGTGAATAGCTGGGGTCCTGAAGGGCTAATTACAGTCCTAGCCCTTTCGGGCTATCCCAGATCAGGCGTATTCCCCAGATGTTCAACCTTAACTTAAGTTAGAGATAGCCAAATTCCATAAGACGCGTAAATGGGTCTAAAGGTTCAGGCTATCTCTCCTTAAAGGAAAGGAACGACTGAAGATGTTACCGTCCTCCAGATAGCACTTTTAATAAGCTTAACTAGACTGTAACCTTCCGGATATTATGAGGGTCCAGAATACCCCCCAGAATTCTGCAACTCCTTCCAAAAGAGTGTACAGAAATTGGGTTCGCGAGTTTATACAGATTTACTCTTTGAGACAATTTGAAAAATATTTAAGAGCCGACATTCAGTTAACAGCTGTTGAATCAGTCGCAACATTAACAATTCAAAATACAGATAGCTTACATTTCTTATTTTTCAGAGATCCTTATTTTCAAATCTTTACTTCGTTACATTTCTACATTTCTTACTTATTTCTAAATCCAGATTATCCACCAAAATCAATTACTTTGACTTCCCGAGACTCATAGTTAAAGACTTACAGAGATGTCACTGAAGCGTTGAGAAACACTTTGCCTGTTCAGTGAGTTTGGCCTTTCTGTTGAAAAGGTCTATGTTTTATACTCTTTTTGCATTGGTTTATTCTTTGACGTTCTCTGTTGATGTCAGCTAATTGTCTTTATTGATTCTCTCTTTTGAATGCTTTCTATCTTACTGTCAATTCAACTATTGCATGCATAAATATGTCTCTACCTTTAGGTGTTTCAAAAACCATCGTAAAAACAATGACAGCAATGATTTCTGTTTGATGCCATCCATTTTCCATTTAATTCTTAATATTGGCTTTACTGGTTTTTAGCAGACATTGTGACTCCGTGGTGATCCAAGTTTAATACAAACACAATGTAATTGCTTGGTGTCATCTATTGAAGTGATATCTTCAAAGCCTTCTTGTTGGTATGGTTTTTACTATATCTAAATTAAAGACACTTCAACTAGGGTGGTTCATGCATTTCTAGCTATCTCAATTGGCTGCATATTTAATCGTGTGTTTCCTGTCATCCAAGTTTAACATAAAAACTATTTGTCCAGCAGGTGTTTCTTTTACTTGATGTCATCTTTTCAAAGGCACATGGTTCTTTTAATGTTTGTGTTTCTGTTTTACGTGTTAGCTTATAACACCTTAAACTGGGTCTTCTCATTGTGTTGGTTGCAAACCGTAGACCTTTCGGAAGCACCAATGGCTTGCTTCAATCTTTAATTTTTTAGTACTTTTAACTAATTCCCATTTCAAAGCCTGTGGTGTTTTATAACTTTTGTGTAACAACTGATCTTTATTTCAGAAGCCTGTTTTTCTGTTTACAGCCTGTGTCTCCGAGGCTTTAGATTTTTAAACCCAGTATATCATGTATTAATAATATCAGTATTCTGTTCATATTATGGTGTATCTTTCTGAAACATGGCATATTCCCTCATAGTGCTAGCACCGATCCCTGCAGTACCCCACTAGTCACTGCCTGCCACTCGGAAAAAGACCCGTTTATTCCAACTCTTTGCTTCCTGTCTGCCAACCAGTTCTCTATCCAATCCCATGTGCTTTAACTTTGCACGCTAATCTCTTATGAGGGACCTTATCGAAAGCCTTCTGAAAGTCCAAATTCACCACATCCACTGGTTCTCCCTTATCTATTTTACCAGTTACATCCTCAAATAATTCCAGTAGATTAGTCAAGCATGATTTACCTTTTGTAAATCCATGTTGACTTTGTCCGATCCTGTCACTGTTTTCCAAGTGATCTGCTATTACATCTTTTATAATGGACTCTAGCATTTTCCCCACTACCGATGTCAGGCTTACCGGTTTATAATTCCCCATTTTCTCTCTACCACCTTTTTTAAATAGTGGGGTTACATTAGCTACCTTCCAATCCATGGGAACTATTCCAGAGTCTATCGAATGTTGGAAGATGACCAGCAATGCATATACTATTTCTAGGGCCACTTCCTTAAGTACCCTAGGATGTAGATTATCAGACCCTGGGGATTTATTGGCCTTCAATGCCGTCAATTTCCCTAACACCATTTCCCTACAAATACTGATTTCATTCAATTCCTCCCTCTCATTAGACCCTATGTTCCCCGACATCTCTGGAAGGTTATTTGTGTCCTCCTTTGTGAAGACAGAACCAAAGTATGTATTTAATTGGTCAACCATTTCTTTGTTCCCCATTATAAATTCCCCTGATTCTGACTAAAGAATTCTTCTGCAGAATGACATGACAAAACAACATGTGGCTTGCTTTAAGCTGTCCAGACTGCAAAGCTCTACAGCTGTGTATGTTTTGATCCAAGTCAGCTACAGACCTCCGACAGTAGTTGACAGGGCTTATTGTTGACTCCAATTATGGTGACATGAAGGATACTGTGCTGCCTTCCTTTCGGAATTTATGTTAGTTTTCCAGTTAATTCAGGGGTTTGAGTAATTTGGGTCGATTTCCATTGTGTGCCACCACCTAGTGGATATTTGGTACCTAGCAAGTGCAGTAAAGCGCAGTAAAGTGCAGTAAAGCACAGTAAAGTGCAGTAAAGCACAGTAAGTGCAGTAAAGTAAACTACTGTATATCACAGACCTGCAGCCACACATGGTCTGGGAAGTTATATTCTAGTCATGCTCCAGCCTTGGACACTATTTGTCTGTAAGTACTTGAGAATGTTATAGATGATTAGTATACACTATATTTTGCAGAAAATGTTTAGTTTGTAACTTTTCTCTATAAGCAAACTTACACAGCTAGCCGTGAAGTGCTCGCTCTCTGTCTAGCTGGTCAACTTGTAGCTGTATTTTGATGCACTATGTACAGGGCTAATTTAAAGTGAATGTAAGAGAATGCCTTTCAGTTTGCTAAATGTATATTCACGGTAAGCTGTGTTTCCACGTGTTTTGGTAAGTTACATGCCAAATGTACTGTGTTGCTCAGGCGTACCTAAATTTGTGTATGCATATCAGTTATGTGCTTGTGTACTAATGTGTGCTTCCATTTCTGTATTGTATTTCAGTTTCACAATAAGAATCTTTCAGTAAAGTTTACAAGAAAAGTCAAGCCTTGTGATTTTTATGGGAAGATATCAAGTTGTTAGCTACCTGTCTAGCTCTGCATAGGAACGCGCTGCAAGGGCAGAACAGATACACCATGTGTTAGGATTGTTTAAAGGCACTTATTGCATCTCATCATCATGGTAACTGGCAGCTGGGCCATTGGCTGGAGCCAAACCAACAATGAGGCTGGGCCATTGGCTGGAGCCAAACCAACAATGCCAGTGTTTTCTTTTCACATCGTTTATATCAAGGTGCCAGTTTTGGCTCAGTGGGTAGCACTCTCACTAATGAGTCAGAAGGTTGTGGGTTCAATCCCCATTCAAAGACTTGAGCACTTTAACTAGGCCAACACTGAGGAAGTGCTGACCTGTTGGAGGTGCCGTCTTCCGGGTAAGACTTTAAACCGAGGCCCTCTCACATATGAAAGATCCCACAGCACTATTCGAAGAGCAGGAGAGTTCTCCCCAGTATCCAGGCCAATATTTATCCACAAACCAACACCATCAAAACAGATTAACTGTTCATTTATCACATTGCTGTTTGTGGGACCTTGCTGTGTGCAAATTGGTTGTCGCATTTCCCTACGTCATATCAGTGACATCACTTAAAAAAAAGTACTTCATTGACAGCGTTGGTCTTTTATGTCCACCTGAGAGGGCACACATGGTTTAATGTCTCAACCAAAAGACAGCACTTCTGACAGTGCAGCACTCCTTCAGTACTGCACTGGAGTGTCAGCCTAGACTTTAGTCTCTGGAGTGGGATTGGAACACACAGAACCACTGACTCAAAGGCAAGAGTGCTACCCACTGAGCCACAGCAGACACTTATAATTTACAATGTATTTTCTTTCACTATTCTGAATTCTATAATATATTACTTTGTGGCGGTACCACCGGTTGTCCCTTACATTGAGATACATAATTCCTTTTAACTTACCTAACTGTATGTATCTGTTACTATACTCAGGCTTCTCTCCTGTACTCTGCGTGATGATGTCACGCCGTCCATCACGTGACTCCTCAATGGCAGGAAGAACGTGATGACGTCATGATGTCAGAGCTTGGAACCTTCTGGCAGTTGAGCTTGGAACCTGCTAGCAGTTGAGCTCGGAACCTGCTAGCAGTTGAGCTCGGAAACTTCTAGTTAGTCCTCATGGCATCCCCGCTGGGGAAAGACCTACACCACGGTGCTCCTACAGTCAGCCATCTTACCTGCTACCTTACCTGTTGTATTTAACCTGTTCCTATAAATAAACAACTTATTTATAGTTCGTCGAAGTCGAAGTCGATTATTTAGTGGCAATGCACACAAATCGCTACAACTTCACATTTTCTACATTGTTCTGCCTTTGCCCATGCCATTAACCTATCTATTTAATCTCAATATCCTTAAACATGGGCACAGGTAAATAGACAGGGTTTAACAATGGACAGCTCATTATCTGAAAATGTTAATGTGTAACAGGACATAATCAGATGAGATGTTAAATTACAAAGATATATTAATATATTAAGTGAAGAGGCAAAACTGTGGATTTCAATATAGGCGAGTGTGAGGTCATCCACTTTGGATAAAAAGGATAAATCAGAACACTTTGTTTGATAACGCTCCTGTGAAGTGCCTTGGGGCATTTTACTACTTTAAAAGAGCTATATAAACTGTTATTGTTGTTATAAGTTGGTATTGTTGCAGTGTGTGGGATCTTGCTGTGTCCAAATTGGCCGCTGCATTTCCTACATTACAACAGTGACTGCACTTCAAAAGTATGTCATTGGCTGTAAAGAGCTTTGGGACGTCCTGAGGTCGTGAAAGGTTTATATCAATGCAGCTTAACATCGGTGGTAGGAAAAATAATGGAAACCCTACTAAAGGAGAAAATAGAAGAACATCAAACCAAAAATATAATAATAAATAGTCAGCGTGAATTACCAAAGGGAAAGTCTTGCTTGACCAACCCCATTGAATTTTTTAAAGAGGTAACAGAGAGAGTAGACAAGGGTAATGCAGTAGATGTAATTTATCTAGATTTTCAAAAGGCCTTCGATAAGGTACCACATAATAGACTAATGAATAAGGTCAGAGCATGTGGCATTGGGGGACAAGTAGCAGAATGGATAGCTGGCTGGCTTCAAGACAGAAAGCAGAGAGTAGGGGTAAAGGATAGCTATTCAGAGTGGCAGACGGTGGGAAGTGGTGTTCCACAAGGATCAGTGCTGTGACCACTGTTGGTCACAATTTATATTAACGATTTAGACTTTGGAATCAAAAACACAATTTCTAAATTTGCGGTTGACATCAAATTGGGGCGGGATAGTCAATACTGAGAAGGACTACAAAAAATTACAAGAAGACATTAATAAACTTGCAGAATGGGCATATAATTGGCAAATGAAATTCAACACAGATAAATGTGAGGTATTACATTTTGGTAAGAAAAATAGGGAGGTCAAATATTACTTGGAAAATACGAATCTAAGTGGGATAGAAGAGGAAAGGGATCTCAGAGTACAAATACACAAATCACTAAAAGTTGCGACACAGGTTAACAAGGCCATAAAAGAAAGCTAACCAAGCACTCGGGTTTATTTCCAGAGGGATAGAATTGAAAAGTAGTGAAGTTATGCTAAATTTATATTGAACCTTGGTTAGACCACACTTGGACACTTCTGATCGCCATATTATAAAAAAGCTATAGAGGCACTGGAGAGGTTAAAAGGATGATACCAGAAATGCGAGAGTGCACCTATCAGGAAAGGACGAACAGGCTGGGTCTCTTTTCTCTTGAAAAGAGAAGGCTGAGGGGTGACCTAATAGAGATCTTTAAAATTATGAAAGGTTTTGATAAATTGGATACAGAGAGAGTGTTTCCACTTGTGGGGAAGAGCATAACTAGAGGCCATCAATATAAGATAGTCACCAATAAATCCAATAGGGAATTCAGAAGAAACTTCTTTACCCAAGGAGTGGTGAGAATGTGGAACTCGCTACCACAGGGAGTGGTTGAGGCGAATAGTATGGTTGCATTTAAGGGGAGGCTGGATAAGCATATGAGGGAGAAGGGAATAGAGGGTTATGCTGATCGAGTTAGATGAGGAAAAGACGGGAGGAGGCTCGAGTGGAGCATTAATGCCGGCATGGACTGGTTGGGCCGAATGGTCTGTTTCTGTGCTGTATATCCTATTTTCCTATGTAATCTGATGTAATGTAAAATCCTTTCTTTTTAATCAAATGACAGCACAGCGTTTATTTAAAGCCACTGTGAAGTCGAGAAAGACTGGATACAGTGAATCAAAACATCCAGGAGAGAAACAAAGGAACCGGAGGAGGCCGTTCAGCCCATCGAGCCTGTTCCCCCATTCAATTAGATCATGGCTGATCTGTACCTCACCTCATTTACCCACCTTTGCTCCCTACTCTTTGATACACTTACCTAACAATCCATCGACCTCAGTCTTGACAATTCCAAATGTCCCCCCATTTCCAAAGCCTTTTTGGGGCAGAGTTTTCCAGATTTCCTGAATGGCCGAGCTCTAACTTTAAGATTGTGTCCAATGGTTCTTGATTGCTCCGCCAGAGGAAATTGTTTCTCTGTATGTACCCTATCAAATCGCTTTATCATTTTAAACAGCTTGATCAGATCACCCCCTCAACCCTCTAAACTCAGGGGAATACCAGCCACGTTTATGCGACATGTTCTCATAATTTCAGCCTTTAAGCACAGGTATCATTCGGGTGAATCCCCCTCCAAGAACAATGCAACAACAACTTGTATTTCTATAGCGCCTTTAAGGCAGTAAAACGTCCCAAGGCGCTTCACAGGAGCGATTATCAGACAAAGTTTGACACCGAGACCCATGAGGAGATATTAGGACAGGCGACCAAAAGCTTGGTCAAAGAGGTAGGTTTTTGAGGAGCATCTTAAAAGGACGCGAGAGAGAGGCAGAGAGGTTTAGGGAGGGAATTCCAGAGCTTGGGGCCCAGGCAGCTGAAGGCACGGCCACCAATGGGGGAATCGATGTAAATCGGTGATGCGCAAGAGGCCAGAATTGCAGGAGCGCAGAGATCTCGGAGAGTTGTAGGGCTGGAGGAGGTGACAGAGATAGGGAGGAGGGGCGAAGACATGGAGGGATTTGAAAATAAGGATGAGAATTTTAAATACAACTTGCAAATACTTGTTAAATGTGCATTGGGGAGCTAAAACCATTGCACGTGGGCTGAAAAATCTATGAAGCACTTGCATTCACAATTGCACCTCTCACATAATGAAACATTCAAAATGTTCGAATGTGTACATTTCTGCCATTGGGAAAGCAATGTCCACTCTGTGTCAGCCGTGGCTCAGTGGGTAGCACTTTTGCCTCTGAGTCAGAAGGTTGTGGGTTCAAGTCCCACTCCAGGAACTTGAGCACAGAAAGCTAGGCTGACACTCCCAGTGTGGTGCTGAGGGAGTGCTGCACTGTCGGAGGTGCTGTCTTTCAGATGAGACGTTAAACCAAGGCCCCGTCTGCTCTCTCAGGTGGACGTAAAGGATCCCACGGCCACCATTTCGAAGGAGAGCAGGGGGAGTTCTCCCCGATGTCCTGACCAATATTTCTCCCTCAACCAACATAACAAAAAAGGATTATCTGGTCATTATTGTATTGATTTCCTTGTGGGTTCAATGATGAGACATTTCTTGAAAGAGAATAACTTTTAATCTAAGGTTTGTTCAAGACTTTATACAGCGTTTTACAGGAGACCTTGCTTCAGCTCCAGCTAAAGTGAAACTAAAAACTCTCAGCCTGCTTGTCTGGTCACATGACCTCTGCTGGTCAGGCACAAGCAATCAATACCTGCAATCATGCTATTAAGGCATCATAATCGAACAGGCAAATAACATCACTATTTGCTGATATCATTACATCTCCCTTTCTTAAAACAAAAGTATTTTACTTTTAACTAACAACATGCTTTCTTTGTATTAATCTGCATTTTAACTGTAACACTTAATGAACTTACATTATCATTATCATGATCAAGGTTTTTTAACCTTGCTTTGTGTGTTCACATGAAATATGTCAATACACTAGAACTTGAAGAAAGAATAAGATAACATTACTTCCTTCTATAACAATAGTCCTTAAATTTGCTCAATGAGTCTCTCAGGAGGCTTCACGTGTCTTGAGGATTTTCTGATTGATTGTCCTTGAATCTGAGTTGTTGCCTCAGATGATTGGTTCTGTTGTGTATGTAACATGTATGTTACTTTAAACCTATGGCCAGGGCAGCACTACTTTGTAGGGCGTAGTGATACCGTAGTACCACTCCTGGCCATAGGGGTATAAATAGTACTGTGGGTACTGATCTCCCCTCAGTTCCCGCCTGTGGGTATGAAGTAAAGACCTAAGTTAAACCCTTCCAAGCTGTCTCTTCCTTATTGTATTAAGTATATTCCCATACTTTACACTGGCGACGTGGAACGTTCGAACTCACCAGTACAAGGTGCAACAAAGGATCGGTAGCAGTACGGGGAGAGAAGCTTCTTACCAGCCTGCAGAGTCCAGCGTCGACTGAAGGAGGCCGCCCAGTTCCGGAGGAGCGGCAGCAACGGAGCGAGAGAGAGAGGGTTCCAGCGGAGGCTGCGGCAGCTGAGAGAAGAGGCTGAACGGGCGTTCCAGCCACGGGGCAGAAGTCCACCCAGGGCCAGGTAAACTGCAATCCTTCCCGGGGAACGCGAGCTGCAAGGGCCAGAACGGGCAGGCGATCTGGGGAACAAACAGAGCCACGAGGGCTAGCGGGCCACGAGAGGGGAAGGTCGTTGTAATAGCGGCGGTGGCAATAACGGGAGCTACAAGGGCTAAAAATAACGAACCTGGAGAGACGTCGTTGACAGCAGAGGGAGAAAAGGCGGGAAAAGCGCCATCTAGTGGACAAAAGGGGAAAAGTTTTTCTCTTCAGCAGTTTAAAATTAACAGCGCCATCTAGTGGACAAAGGGGAAAAGTTTTTCTCTTCAGCAGTTTAAAATTAACAGCTCCATCTAGTGGACAAAGGGGAAAAGTTTTTCTCTTCAGCAGTTAAAGAAAAAACAACAACAGCGCCATCTAGTGGAAAAAGGCGGGAAAACCTCTTCAACAGTTTTAAAAATGGCTAAAGAAGCTCGGTTGTCAGAATTTGTTGCCGACATAGAAGATTGGGACGCATATGTAGAAAGGCATGAACTTTATTGCATAGTAAACAAGGTGGAAGATGACGAAAAGGCAGCAACCTTATTAAATTCTATGGGGGCAAAAACATACGGTCTGCTGAGGAATCTTCTTACTCCAGAAAAGCCAGCAGACAAAACGTATGCCCAAATTGTTGATACGTTAAAGGAACATTTAAACCCTAAGCCACCATTTATAGCGGAAAGGTACCGCTTTTACAGACGCGACCAAAGGAATGATGAGTCGCAGGCAGCCTATTTGGCTGAGCTCAGACGGTTGTCCAAACATTGCCAGTTTGGAGCCTTTTTGGCGGAAGCGATCAGAGACAGATTTGTCTGTGGCATGTTAAATGAGAGTACACGAAAACGGTTGCTGGCCAAGAAACAGCTCAGCCTAGATCAGGCGATGGAAATAGCATTGGCACATGAAGCAGCAGCACAGGGTGCTGCCCAAATACGACAAAATACAACCGGCTATGACACCCATGAGGTGACATTTCACAAAGGTAAATGCTACCGTTGTGGCAAAACCACCCATGACCAAAGTAATTGTTGGTTTCGTGATAAAATATGCCGGCAGTGTGGGAAAAAGGGGCATATAGCGAAAGTTTGTCGGTCGGGTACGAAACCCAATAGTGGGGGCAATCCGAGCAGTACCAAGGCAAGGACAAAAATACATAAGATATCTGACAGTAGCTCAGACGAGTCACAGGAAGGCACAAAAGCAGAGCCTAAAGGTCTGGGATGTCTCAAGTTATATGGTGTAGACAAAACGGAGGACCACAGCACAATGTGGGTTAAAATGAAGGTAGCAGGCGTTGAAGTTAATATGGAGCTGGACACGGGTTCAGCCCTATCAGTAATTAATGAACAAGATTATAACAGGCTGTTCAAACGCATTCCCTTAAGGGATACCGAAATCAAATTAAAAACATATACGGGACAAAAAGTTTACCCGAAGGGAAAAATGCAAGTAACAGTTAAATACAACGGCAGAAAAGTGCCAGGACTTTATTTATACGTCCTACCAAACGGTGGACCACCACTTTTGGGTAGGGAATGGATAAGAAAAATCCATTTCGACTGGAAGTCGATACACGAGATAAAAGTAGAGACCACCACGGATGATACAACCATTACAAGCAGGCTGTCGAAAATATTGGCAAAAACGCCAGAGGTGTTCCAACAAGGGCTGGGGACCTTAAAGGACATTAGAGCAAAAATAACTATTGCTCAAGACGCAAACCCCAAGTTTTGTAAGGCCAGACCGGTCTTACGCCATCCGGCCAGCTGTGGAAGCAGAGCTGGATGCCTTAGAGAGTGCAGGTGTCCTTACAAAGATTGAGTGGAGTGAGTGGGCCATGCCCATTGTCCCAGTTATAAAGAAATCTGCAAATAACACGCCGGGGGAACCAAAGAAGGTTCGCATTTGCGGGGATTTTAAGATAACTATTAACCCAGTCCTGCACACGGTACAGTATCCGCTGCCGCGGATAGAGGACATATTCGCATCGTTAGCTGGGGGTAGACACTTTACGAAGATTGACCTTTGTCAAGCTTATTTACAGATGGAGGTGGAGCAGGACTCGAAAAAGCTCCTAACGATTAACACACACAAGGGATTGTACCAGTACAATCGCCTGGTATTTGGTGTGGCGTCCGCCCCAGCCATATGGCAGAGGACCATGGAACAGGTCCTACAGGGCATTCCAGGAACGCAGTGCTACCTGGATGACTTCCTGGTGACAGGACAAACGGATAATGACCACCTCGCTAACCTGGAGCGAGTACTTCTGCGGTTGCAACAATACGGACTCAGGGCGAACAAGCAGAAATGTGAGTTTTTCCAGGAACGTATCTCATACTGTGGTCACATTATAGATAAGGAAGGCCTGCATAAGTCCCCAGAAAAGATCGAGGCAGTAGTGAAGGCCCCGCCCCCTGAGAATGTATCTCAGTTACGATCATTCTTAGGCCTTATAAACTATTACCATAAGTTCCTCCCGAACTTATCGTCCATTTCACATCCACTAAATTCATTGCTGCAAAAGGGAGTCTCCTGGAATTGGGACGAAGCGTGTGAGGCTGCTTTTAAAAAGGGTAAACAACTCATTACATCAAAGGAAGTGCTCGCACACTTTGACCCAAAAATGCCAATGAGGTTGGCATGTGACGCCTCCCCGTATGGTATAGGGGCAGTGTTGTCACACAAATTTCCCAATGGGACGGAGAGGCCAATAGCATTTGCCTCAAGGTCGTTAACTACAGCCGAAAGAAACTATGCGCAAATCGACAGGGAGGCCCTCAGTCTGGTGCGGGGTGTGAAAAAATTTCACCACTATCTACATGGGCAACGTTTCACACTACTGACGGATCATCAACCGTTGGTGTCCATATTTAATCCAACAAAAGGGGTGCCCCTGATGACGGCCCAAAGGCTACAGAGATGGTCACTGTTCTTAGGAGCACACCAGTACCTTATCGAATATAAGGGTACCAAACAGCATGGCAATGCGGATGGCCTGTCGCGGCTACCATTGCCTGCCGAGATCGAAGAGATAGTACAGGACCCCGTGGAAATATATCATACGGCGGTTATGGAACACTTGCCCATCACCAGCCAATGTATCGAGCGGGAAACACAGAATGACCCGACACTGGCAAGGGTTTACGAATTGACCGTGAAAGGCTGGCCGGCACAGGGTGACGCATCATTGCCGGCGTTTTCAGCAAGGAAGGACCAGTTGTCCGTATGCCGGGGCACATTGATGTGCGGAGCCAGGGTGGTGGTCCCTCAAAAATTACAACATAAAGTGTTGCGGGACTTACACGAAGGTCATCTGGGGGGTGTCAAAATGAAAAGCCTCGCCAGAGCCTACGTCTGGTGGCCCGGCATTGACAGGGACATCGAGGAAGTAGCAAAAGCATGCCAAGGGTGCCAGACGGTACAGAACGTACCACCCCAAGCCCCACTACATCCGTGGGAGTGGCCCTCAACGCCGTGGCAAAGGATCCACGTGGACTTCGCTGGGCCCTTCATGGATGCGATGTTCCTTATTGTAGTGGACGCCCACTCAAAATGGCCGGAGGTCATAAAGATGTCATCAACGACAGCCGAAAAGACGGTCGCAGCCTTAAGGACCATTTTTGCCCGAAACGGGGTGCCCGAGCAAGTCTGTTCGGACAATGGGCCACAATTTGTGGCAGAAGAATTTCAAGCATTCCTAAAAAGGAATGGAGTGCGACATTATACGTCCGCACCATATCATCCGGCTACAAATGGGCTGGCAGAGCGATTTGTACAGACTTTTAAAAAGGCCATCAAGGCGATGGGGGAGGAAAGGTTGCCACTACAACACAAGGTGGACAATTTCCTATTCGCGTACCGTAATGTTGCACATACGGTGACCAACCAGGCCCCCGCCGTCATGTTCTTTAATAGAAGGTTAAGGTCTCGCCTCGAATTGCTCAGACCAAACATCCGGAGAGATGTGGAAAACCGAGTATTTCGTAGGGCTCCTGACAGACAGACACGGAGCTTCGAGGTGGGGCAGCAAGTGTTGGCCCGTGATTATAGAAATGAAAAGTGGCGGTCTGGTACGATAAAGGCCCGCCAGGGACCTTTGATGTACACAGTGGATACGGGGGACGGCATAATCAGACGACATGCTGATCAACTTGTGGAGTCCAGAAACCCAACTGATTCACTACCTCAAACGTCTCAGCACATTGTTCCAGCGGAATCACGGCCCAGCTCGTCGCTACAGAAGTCTCAGAGTTGCAAGGAGTTCAGCACTCCAGTGAGCTCCACGGCACAGGATGTGCCATCAGACACCGACGACTCCAGCGATGAAGTGGTGACGGAAGTACCGCCGCCTACACCGAGACCGACTAGAGAAAGACGTTATCCTAGTCGAGACAGGAGGCCTCCTCAGAGACTGAATCTATAACATGTTTCTTTTTATATATATATAGGTAGACAACTCTGATGTAAATATGTTATGTATGTTGTGTTACCAAATGTTATTAGCCCTAGTTAGGGCGCATCTGTTGACTTAATTGCACGGGTACGTTTTAATTAAAAGGGGAGGAATGTTGTGTATGTAACATGTATGTTACTTTAAACCTATGGCCAGGGCAGCACTACTTTGTAGGGCGTAGTGATACCGTAGTACCACTCCTGGCCATAGGGGTATAAATAGTACTGTGGGTACTGATCTCCCCTCAGTTCCCGCCTGTGGGTATGAAGTAAAGACCTAAGTTAAACCCTTCCAAGCTGTCTCTTCCTTATTGTATTAAGTATATTCCCATACTTTACAGGTTCTCAGCTGTGTGATCAGGTTGTTCTTTGAACTTCCTCACTTTCTCCCCCTCTTTTGTTTTCAGTAGGTTCTCCGGGATGGGTAGGTTTGACCTTAGCCGACGTCCCATCAGGAGTTGGGCTGGTGACATACCACACTCGAGCGGCGTTGTGCGGTATACAAGCATGCTCTGGTCGAAGTCAGTTCCACTGTCTTTTGCCTTGTACTTCAGTCTTTTCACTGTGTTTGCGGGCTCTCCTGGGTCAACAGCTCTGGACAACGTGTCTGCTGTATACATCAGCTTACCCGGTGTGTACGCAACATTCAGTTCATCATAGACTGTCTCTCTTTCACTTTCCACAACGAGGACTCTCTTTACCAGGTTCAGTCTCTCACAGGCTTTTAAACCTAGTATGGCTTGCACATCCTTTGGCACCACGATTAATGCTAACGTGTGCTCTCTGTCCTTGTGTGTTACTTTGACAATGCATTTTCCTTTCACTGGTATATCAGTACCTGAGTATCCGGTCACTTTCACTTGTATTCCATGTAACTTTGGTCTGGGTCTAATTCTCTTAAAATCGGTCTCTGATATCACATTAACTTGTGCTCCAGTATCCAATTTAAATGGAATGTGTATGTCGTTCACTTTTAGTGTCAACATCCAGTCTCTTTCTTCTTTTTTGTTTTCAGACACCACATCTACATAGAATTCCTCTATCTCGCTTTCATCTACTGTAAGGACCTTGCTTTGTTGCGTTTGGTTCTTACAGCAACGGGCATAATGGTTGTTTTTGTTGCATCTATTGCATGTTTTACCATATGCTGGACACTTTCTTGGTGGATGCTGTGTACCGCATCGACTACATAACTTCCGATTGTCCCTTTCATTTTCGTTTGCTGGCCATGTCTCTTTTTTCACATTGGCGCTCTCTTTGTTAAACGGTTTGTATCCGTTCTTTCTCATTGCATCCACGTTGCAGCTACTGTCACTGAACAGCTCCTTTGCCTGCAACTTCACAGTCTCTGTAGCCCTACACAGTGCTATGGCTTTTCCCAGGTCTAGATCTTGCTCTCTTAGCAGTCTTTCCCTTAGACCATTATCTGGAATACTACACACCAGTCTGTCTTTTATCAGCGAGTCTGTCAGTCCCCCAAATTCACACGATTTGCTTCGGTTTCTCAGTTCAGTCACATACTGATCAATAGTCTCGCCGATTTTCTGTACATATGTGAAAAATTTGTGCCTCTCAAAGGTCACGTTGCGTTTAGGTATGCAGTAGGCCTCAAACTGTTCCATTATTTTATCTAGCTTCATTTTGTCTCCATCAACATCAAATGTGAAGTTATTATACACCTCGAGCACTTCATCACCCACGACATGTAAGAACACGGACGATTTCTGTTAATCACTTTTCTCGTCAGCTCCGATTGCCGCTAAATACAACCCCAAACCGGAACTTCCATTCCCTTAAAGGAAGGGGTTCACAGGTCGAATGCGTGCGCCGGAGAGACAGCGCGTACGCCTGGAACTTCCATTTTTTTTGCAGGTTTCTCCAGGAGGGTAAGTCTCCGGGAGCTACACCTTTAAAAAGCAGTCACAAGGCCTGCTTTTAACAAGGTAAGTGGTGAATTAAGTTAAATTAAAACATTTTTTCCACAGGTTTATTATTTTTAAATACTTTAAAGAAAGGGAAGTTTACTTTTAGCCCCGTTAGAAACTGTAATTAATTTTTTCCAAAATTTAAATTATTGTTTAAAATAGTTTGTTTATGTAATTTATATTTATTTTAAAAATATGATTTTTTAAAAATTTATTTGAAGTTTTAGTGATATTTTGGGGCTGAATTGTATTCATAGATTTGACAGCTCTTCCTGTCAAATCTATGAATAGAGATTCCCTGCTACCATTGGCTCTCCATGGCCCACGTGATCCCAGGGGATGCTTCGAGCTAACTGCGCCCCTGGGATACGCAAGCACTGCGCTACGGCAGTTGGAGCAGGCCCAGGATCGGAATCCCACGCGGGCCCACAGCACAACGGCCGGCACGCTAGGTAAGTACAGGTTGGGGGCTTGCACCCGCGGGAAGCCTCCGACCTGAATTTCTGGGCCTTTGAAGGTGTGGAATATTAGAAAATGTGCACATTTTTGCATGGTTTCGAAATCACAGTCTAAGGATAAGGGGTAGGCCATTTAGGACAGAAATGAGGAGAAATTTCTTCACCCAGAGAGTGGTGAACCTGTGGAATTCTCTACCACAGAAGGCAGTAGAGGCCAATTCATTAAATATATTCAAGAAGGAGTTGGATATATTTCTCAAGGCTAAAGGGATTGAGGGGTATGGGGAGAAAGCAGGGACCGGGTACTGATCAGCCACGATCGCATTGAATGGCAGAGCAGGCTCGAGGGGCCGAATGGCCTACTCCTGCTCCTATCTTCTATGTTTCTATGTTTCTATGCCTTGTGGCTCGAATTGAACTTTTCAACAAATAGTCCACATCGCGTGACTTCCGCGGTGCAACAAAAATGAAGAAATCATTATAGTTAATCTCTTTATGTTATACTTCCTTTGACACAAATCACTTTGCAATGAAACCAATGCCCCAGATGTTTAACGATTTTGTCTTGAGACATTTCCACCAAAAAAGAAATGTTCATGCTGAAACCCCAGAGGCAGTGTCAAAAAAAAATCAATGCTCTCCAGCAAGCATGCTTCGACGATCCAAGCTGGTTAAAACTGTGTCTGTCCATGTTCTCAAGGTTACACGACTAATGTGTCGGGGAGTGGGTGGAGAGGGGACAAAGCGGAATTCTAAATGTTCCAAATTAGGTAAGAGCTGCCACACAACAACAACTTGCATTTATACAGCGCTTTTAACGTTGAAAAATGTCCCAAGGCGCTTCACGGGAGCGATTACCAAACAAAATTTGACACCGAGCCAAGTAAGGAGAAATTAGGGCAGATGACCAAAAGCTTGGTCAAAGAGGTAGGTTTTAAGGAGCATCTTAAAGGAGGAGGAGAGGTTTAGGGAGGGAATTCCAGAGCTCGGGGCCCAGGCAGCTGAAGGCACGTCCGCCAATGGTGGAGCGATTAAAATCGGGGATACTCAAGAGGCCAGAATTGGAGGAGCGCAGGGGAAATTCTGAAAGATACATAATACAGGCCAGGAATTGGGCATTAAACATGCTTTTTTCCGCTCAGTAACTTAGAGGTTGCTTCTAGTAGACTTTCACACAGCACAGGAGGCGGCCATTCGGCCCATCGTGCCTGTTCCGGCTCTTTATAGGAGCTCTCCAATTAGTCCCACTCTTCTGCTTTTTCCCCATAGCCCTGCAAATTTCTCTTTTTCAAGGATTTATCCAATTCCATTTTGAAAGTCACTATTGAATCTGCTTCCACCGCCCTTTCAGGCAGCGCGTTCCAGATCACAACAACTCGCTGCATAAAAATTCTCATCTCCCCTCTGGTTCTTTTGTCAATTATCTTAAATCTGTGTCCTCTGGTTGCCGACCCTCCTGCCAGTGGAAACAGTATCTCCCTATTTACTCTATCAAAACCTTTTAGAATTTTGAACGCCTCTATTAAATCTCCCTTAACATTCTCTACTCTAAGGAGAACAATCCCAGCTTCTCTAGTGTCTCTACATAACATCCCTGGTGTCATTCTGTTAAATCTCCTCTGCACACCCTCCAAGGCATGGGCATCCTACTTAAAGTGTGGGTCCCAGAATTGGAGTCGACACTACAGCTGAGGCCTAACCCGTGATATATAAAGGTTTGTGTGTGTTTTATCAGCAGCTAGGCTGGTATTTCAGATGGTTTCCAATGAGAGGGATAAACCTGGCCATTCAGCCTAACATCAGTGGTGGAGTAAAAATCAACATTTCATTGTGCAGTACGCACGTCTGCTGCATATATGACAAATAAAATTGAATTGAATTGAATTGAATTGAGAAACTTTTAGAGACAATAATCCGGCACAAAATTAATTGGCCTTTAGAAAAATATGAAAGTCAGCAAGGATTTGTTAAAGACAAGACCGAGTTCTTTGATGAAGCAACAGAAGGGGTTGAGGAGAGTACTGCGGTTCATGTGTAGATGGACTTTTAAAAGGTATTTTTTGTTTGATGTGGGCGTGACTGACAAGGCCAGCATTTATTGCCCATCCCTAATTGCTCTTGAGAAGGTGGTGGTGAGCCACTGCAGTCCATGTTCTTTGCAGCGGTTTGGTACAGCTGAGTGGTTGGTTAGGCCATTTCAGAGGGCAGTTAAGAGTCAACCACAGTGCTGTGGGACGGGAGTCACATCTTGGCCAGACCGGGTAAACACGACAGACTTCCTTCTGCTAAAGGACATTAGTGAACCAGATGGGGTTTTTATGGCGATCTGGTAGTTTCATGCTCACTATTACTGACACTTATTATTCCATTTAATTAACTGAATTTAAATTCCTCAGCTGCCAGTGTGGGATTTGAACTAAGGATTACTGCTCCAGTGACATAACCACTATGCTACCGTATCTGTGGTACCACGTAATAGGCTTGTTAGCAAAATTACAGCCGATGGGATTAAAGGAGCAGGGGCAGCATGGACACAAAATTGGCGAAGGGACAGAAAGCAGAGAGTAGTGGTGAACGGTTGTTTTTCAGACTGGAGGGAAGTATACAGTGCTGTTCCCTAGGGGTCGGTATTAGGACCACTGCTCTTTTTGATGTATATTAATGACCTGAATTTGGGTATAAAGGGTATAATTTCAAAGTTTGCAGATGATACGAAATGTAGTAAACAATGAGGAGGATGGCAGATGAAATTTAACTCAGAAGTGAGAAGTGATACATTTTGTTAGGAAGGAATTGGCTAAGTGACAGGAAACAGAGTAGTGGTGAACGGTTGTTTTTCGGACTAGAGGAAGGTATACAGTGGTGTTCCCAGGGGTCGGTTCTAGGACCACTGCTTTTCTTGATATATATTAATGATTTGGATGTGGGTGCACAGGGCACAACTTCAAAATTTGCAGATGACACAAAACTTGTAAACAGTGAGGAGGATAGTGATAGACTTCAAGAGGACATAGACAGGCTGCTGGGATGCGCGGACACGTGGCAGAATAAATTTAATGCAGAAAAATGCGAAGTGGTACATTTTGGTAGAAAGATTGAAGGGAGGAAATATAAACTAAAGGGTACAATTCTAAAGGGGGTGCATGAACAGAGAGACCTAAAGGTAAATGTGGACAAATCATTGAAGATGGAAGGGCAGGTTGAGAAAGCAGTTAAAAAAGTTTACAGGATCCTGGGCTTCATGAATAGAGGTATAGAGTACAAAAGTGTGGAAATTATGATGAACCTTTATAAAACACTGGTTCGGCCTCAACTGGTCTATTGTGTCCAATTCTGGGCACAGCACCTTAGGAAGGATGTGAAGGCCTTAGAGAGGGTGCGGAGGAGATTTACTGGACTGGTACCAGGGATGAGGGACTTCAGTTACATGGAGAGACTGGTGAAGCTGGGGTTGTTTTCCTTAGAGCAGAGAAGGCTAAGAGGAGATTTAATAGAGGTGTTCAAAATCATGAATGGTTTTGATTGAGTAAATAAGGAAGCACTGTTTCCAGGGTCGGTAACCAGAGGACACAGATTTAAAGTGATTGGCAAAAGAACCAGAGGTGACATGAGGAAACATTTTTTTTACGCAGCGAGTTGTTGTGATCTGGAATGCGCTGCCTGAAAGGGAGATCCAATAATAACTTAAAAAGAGAATTGAATAAATACTTGAAGGGGAAAAATTCACAGGGCTATGGGGTAAGAGCAGGGGGAGTGGGGTTAATTGGATAGCTCTTTCAAAGAGCCGGCACAGGCTGTATCATTCTATGATTCTATGAAAGATGGTACTTCAGTACTGCACTAGGAGCATCAACATAGAAACATAGAAACATAGAAGATAGGAGCAGGAGTAGGCCATTCGGCCCCTCGAGCCTGCTCCGCCATTCAATGAGATCATGGCTGATCATCCAAATTCAGTACCCTGTCCCTGCTTTCTCCCCATATCCCTTGATCCCTTTAGCCTTAAGAAATATATCTAACTCCTTCTTGAATATATTTAATGAATTGGCCTCAGCTGCCTTCTGTGGTAGAGAATTCCACAGGTTCACCACTCTCTGGGTGAAGAAATTCCTCCTCATCTCAGTCCTAAATAGCTTACCCCTTATCGTTAGACTGTGACCCCTGGTTCTGGACTCCCCCACTATCGGGAACATCCTTCCTGCATCTAGTCTGTCCAGTCCTGTTAGAATTTTATAACCTGGATATTGTGCTCAGGTCTCTGGAGTGGGACTCTCAAGCCCACAACCTTTCGACTCAGAGGCGAGCGTGCTCCCAACTGAGTCACGGATGACACCACAACTGACAGAAGGCGGAGCAAGGTGGCTGAAGGCGAGTCCACTTGATGCTACAGTGGAGACGGAGACCTGTGTTGGAGGAACAGCGAGTGTGTGTAGAGGTATGGAGCAGCAGGAGATCACTTTCTTATGGAGGAATGAGCCAAGAAAAGCACGAAGCGATTGGAGGCGAGGGGCAGGATTTTCATCGGGCCGTGGAGGCGGGATTGGAGGCGTGTGGGCGGTTAAAATCGCAAAATCGGGGGCACGAACCCATCCCGCCCCCAACCCGCCTCCATGCCAGTTTCAAAGGAGGCGGATACCCGACCTGTGCTGGGAGCCGCCTCCCCGAGGCAGGAAGGGGATTAGTGCCAACAGGTAGTTAACAGGCAGTTTTTAGTCTAATCCTAATTTTTATTGCTGAAGTGTGGGATTCCCGACGGCTCCAAACCACGCCAAGTTAGCGAGGCGGACCGTCGGGCTTAAGGGCTTGGAGGGTTCGAGATGTCCAGTGTTCAGGTGAGTGAAGGGTACATGAGTGCAGAGGTAAGTGTGTTTGGTGTGTGTAAAGTGTTTAAAGCAGTTTTACTTACATTTACTTACCTTTACAGCCTTCCTTCCTTCAGGTCTCGGGAGTCGCTCATCTCACCGGCACAGAAAGCAGAATGGCCGCGATCTGTCAAAAGTTCCAGCATTTAGCTTTCTGTTCCAGGGAGATCTCTAAATCATCCTGAGAGGAAGGAATTAACTTAGAATACAGATTGTCAGTGTTTGACAGCTTCAAACAGCTGTGAAACGCTGATATTTCATCTGTCAAAAGCTTTTGACAGATGAAATGTCAATCTGTGACATCACCTGTTGTCGGGTGGCCCTTAATTGGCCTGCTGAGTCCACTGGCGGGCTCAACAAGGTCAATCAAGTGACAATCGCATGGGTTGGCCACAACTCGATGGAGGCGGGACTACAACCCCGAAAGTTGTAGTCCCGCCTCCTACATGCCTCCTCAATCAAAATCCAGCCTGAGGTCTCTGGGACACAAGAATTGAGAAACAAGACGTGACTTAAACCAGTACCAACAGGTCAGAGGGACAGCAGGATAAAAGCTTAGAGAGAGTGCCCTTGCTAATAATCACTCACAAGGGCAATTGGGATAGATGTTAGCTGGTAAAAGGATTTCAAGAAGACTGGCAAGTTAATGGATGGGTAGACAACAACAACTTGTTTTTAAATAGCGCCTTTGATGTAGCAAAACATCCCAAGGCGCTTCACAGGAGCGATTATCGGACAACATTTGACAGCGAAGCCACATAGGGAGATATTAGGACAGGTGACCAAAAGCTTGGTCAAAGAGATGTGTTTTAAGGAGTGAGTTAAAGGAGGAGAGAGAGGCGGAGAGGCGAAGAAGCTTAGGGGGGGAATTCCAGACAGGTGAATTCAAGAGTGAGCTAATACATTTTGAGATAAAAACAAGGAATGGGAGAATACACCTAATGGAAAGACACTGAAGGGTAGGACAGAAACACACGGATATAATTCCCTGAAAAAGTACAAGCGCACATGGATAAAATCATAACAAGAGGCTGATCAATGTTGGATTTGATAAATAGTAATGAAGGGCTGGATTTTACCAACCTCGGCGGGTCCATGGTGGGTGGTGCCAATGGCGGGTCCCGGCTCCCGCCCGCTGTCGAAAATGATTTTCCCCTGATTGGGCTTGTTAAGCCCGTCCAGCGCGTTTGCCGGCCAATTGAAGGAAGCGGGCCTGATGACCTCATTCGATGACGCGTCATCAGCCGGTTTCCTTAAAGGGACCATGGTCAACTTTATTTTGACAGTTGTGCTGTCAGTGTTCTATAGCATTGAGGTGCTGCAAACACTGACAGGCACTGCACAAAGGTACACGGCTGCACCCAGGCTCTCACATGACTCCCTCCATATGCTTATGACTGGAGTCACAGCACGCAGGGAGGTTCTCTTCCCTTCCAATGGGCGGAAGAGACCTCCCCAGGAGACCAACGCAGCCTGGTTGCACATTGCACAGGAGGACACAAGCAGGGATATCGTAAGGAGGACCAGGCTGCAATGGCGCAAACCTTTCAATGATCGCAGTGGATCACGAAACGTTACTGCAAAGCCACACTCAACCTCACCCTGCTGTGCCACTCATCACATCCCCATCACTCTGCCTTCCCTACCCTACTCCTGCACATCCTTACTCACACCAACTTACTTTGCACCTCCACCCAACCCTCTCTATCTGCATTATCACTTCCCCATCTCACTAGCCACCCTTCACACTCATCCTCATCCTAGTCCAATCACACCAACTAACAACACACAAGGGTAGGTACTTGTGTGTTTTAGCCAATGTTCATGTGAAGTTTCTGTTAATGTGCTGTCAAACATTGGAAATCTTTATTTTCAACACTTTACGTTCTTGGACAGATTTGTGTGAACCTTTTGAAGTGGTTTAGTGAGTTGCAGTGAATGGTGAGATATAACGTTACACCCACTCCCCCCCCGCAATGGTCATGAATGTGAAACAAATGCCTTGGACATTGTAGGGATGCTTTATGGTGTTGGTGTGGGGTGGTGCCAACCTGGCGCATCATGTGGCAGCCACATAGGTGTACAGCGTCAAGTGAAGTAAATCTGGCCATGGTGAGGCCATCCCTGGCAGCAATATGGTCAGGTGCTGATGCCCTCTGTCCAGTGCAGCATCAGTTGATTGTGGAGAAGGTTGATGTTGTTGTTGGTGCTGCTGGTGTGCCTAGTGCTGCTGGTGTTGAAGCTGAGCGTGGGGGGATTCTGAGGACCAAGGTGAGATAGTTTCAAGGGCACTGATGCTGATGTAATAGATGGCAGGTGTAGTTGAGATGACAGAAGCAATCTGTCAATGGTGGGAGAGGTTGCTCTAATGAGGTGACACTAGATACAGAGTTTGCTCCAAACACTTGCAACCTGCATAAAGCTCAATCTGTCTTCCAAATGCAGTAGCAACAGCTTCTGAGCTTGGAAAGTGAGCAGCTGTGAGATGGGAGCTTTTATAGCACATTTGCAGCTGTCAAGTAAGGAGATGATTCCATGGTCATACAACTCCCGCCCTGCTTGCCTGACATGATCCCCAAGCAGCGTGGACCCCGTGGGCTACCTTGTAAAATGTAAAGGTGAGCTCAAAATACTTCTTAATGGGCTGTTAACAAGGTCATAATGACCTGAGTTGCCTCCCCCGCTGCTGCATGTTGGGTCTGTTCAGCGCTGACAGACCCGACATCTGGGAAAGGCACGTGGCGGCGGGTTGACAGCAGGGCCCCAACCCACTGTCAAAAAATAAACATTTTCCCACCCAACCCACCACCAAACACGCCCGCTGACCCCCTGAAAAATTCCCACCAAAGTAACAATGAATTTATATGAAGTCATTGGCTGGGCCACATTTGGAGCACTATGCGCTGTTTTAAGCACCTCATATTGGAAAAGGACACCAAAGCTGCGAAGAGAATACATAGACTCAGCAGGATGATACCAGAGATTGGAAAGTCATGTTACGAGGAAAGACGTGAGATGCTGAACTGTTTCCACTGGAGCAGAGATGGCCAAGAGGTTTAATAGAATTTGTCTTTAATTATGAAGTGTTGTGATAGCGTGAATAGAGGACTATTTCCTCTGTTTGTGCAATCGGCGATGAAGGGTTGTTAATTTAAAGTGATCACAGTGATTGAGGTGAGATTAGGAGAATTGTTCTCTGCACACTGGGTTACTGGAGCATGGACTGCTTTACCAGAGGAAGTGATTGAGCCATAGGCCATTGCACCCTTTAAGGGAAGATTGGATAAATATTGTGAGAAGAAGGGACAAGTCAAGGAGGAGAGATGGGGGAAGTGTAATTTCGTTTGGTTTGCCGGCACAGATAGGATGGGCCAAGTGGCCTCCTTCTGTGCTGTAAAACTTCTTTGATTCACTCCAACAAGTCCAAAACTAGGGATCATAAATATAAGATAGTCACTCATAAATACAATAAGGAATTCAAGAGAAAGTCCTTTACCCAGAGGGTGGTTAGAATATGGACCTCGCTACCATGAGGACTGGTTGTGGTGAATAGTATAGATGCATTTAAGGGGAAGCTAGATAAGTACATGAGGCAGAAAGAAATAGAAAGAAATGCTGATGGGGTGAGATGAAGAGGGGTGGGAGGAGGCGCAATATGGAGCATAAACACCGGCACGGACCAGATGGGCCGAATGGCCTGTTTCTGGGCTGTAAATCTATGTAATTATTTCATAGAATCGTAGAAAATTGTGGCACAGAAGGAGATCATTCTACTATCTGCCAAAATGCAAGGGAAACCCAAAAATAAAAGCCACTGATTATTAGATAATGTCCCAGGAGGTGCGTCCTGTGATGGTCTCTTGCTCTCTGCCTCTGATCCTTGCTTACCACTCTTCCTGTTTCCTCGAGGCATCCCATTCTCCAGCAGTGGATTATTTTTAAGGGTTTTGTTCTCTGTCTGCTGAAAGTCATGCTGGGTGAGTGGTTGAAGAAGTAACAGCAGCAGCAGCAGCAGCAGCAGGTGGTGTCTTCTGCCTTCGGCTGATTTCAGAGTTGCCGCAGGCGATGCAACTGGCATCAACGAACTCTGCCGAGTGTTGCTCCGGTGAGGGAAGCGGAATTAGACAACCCAGCAGCCACAACAAATGTTCCATCGACAAAAACAACTGGCACGTATGCAGCGTCTTTAACACAGTAAAATGTCCCAAGGCGCTTCACAGGATTTTTATCAGAATTTGACACCAAGACACATTAGGAGATATTCGGACAGGAGACCTAAAGCTTGGCCAAAGAGGTCGGTTTTAAGGAACGTCTTAAAGGAGGAAAGGGAGAGGCGGAGAGGTTTAGGGAGGGAATTCCAGAGCTTAGGGCCCAGGCAGCTGAAGGCACGGCCGCCAATGGTGGAGCGATTAAAACCGGGGCTGTGCAAGAGGCCAGAATTGGAGGGGGTTAGAGTTCTCAAAGGGTTGTAGGAGGTTAGAGAGATAGGGAGGGGCGAGGCCATGGAGGGATTTGAAAACAAGGGTGAGAATTTTGAAATCGAGTACCCGGCTTTTAAAATGCTCTGGGGGCCCATTGATTGTCTCAGCTCCGGCACTCTCGCCACCCGCCCACTGTGAGGGGGGAGCTTCTAGCAAGCGGTTCCATGCCACAAACGTAGGTATCTGTGTAAAATTATTCTCCCTTCCCCTTGATTGACTGAATGGTCAGGACCTCTGGCACTCTCTGCTCGACCAAATACCAAAAATAACTAGTCTGGCAGTGTAAATGGGGAGAAATTCTCACCATGTTATAGCTGTCAGCCGTGGCTCAGTGGGTAGCACTCTCTAGGTGGGAGGGGCTAGGAGTGAGCCAGGTGTTACTGGTTGCCTGATTGCAGCTGGGAGTTGGAGGGAGTTTTGTAAAAAGTTGGTGGTGGGTTTTGAGGTTTGGTTTTCAGGTTATAGGGCCTTTTGGGCCCACAAAAAGAGCCAGATGGCTGCTGAGCGGTCCGGAGCGCTGGGCCCCTCAGAGGACAATGTTCCCGAGAGGAATTTAATTAGGGAAGAAACTGTGGTGGGAAAGGAAAAAAAATGGCCCAAAGATTTGGGCCAGGATCTCAGGAGGTTTGATAAACGAAACACGGTGGTGGTGCAGTGTGAAGATAAGAAGATTCGAGCTTGGGATATTATCCAGGTGGTTCATGAGGACTGTGGCGAGGGAAGCTGCTTTGCCTGCCGACCTAAGCCAAATGTGGGATTCGAGGTGACGGTCAGTGGTCGTGAGGAGGTGGAAAGACTGTTACTCAGTCTGAAAGTTGGTGAGAAATTCTTGGAGGTGACTCTGCTATATTCAGAGGAGGTGGTGGTTTCATTTTTAAACTTGCCAGTTTACATTGAGGGCGAAGTAAGAACATAAGAACATGAGAAATAGGAGCAGGAGTAGGCCAATCGGCCCCTCGAGCCTGCTCCGCCATTCAATAAGATCATGGCTGATCTGATCCTAACAGCCAATCTACTATCACAGAACCATCTCCTGAATCTAACAGAATTAGACACACGAAATAGGAGCAGGATCAGGCTACACGGCCCCTGGGCCCGCTCCGCTACCCACAGGGCCATGACCGATCCGAACCTAGACTCATGTCCAAATTCCTGCCCGCTCCCCGTAACCCTTAATTCCCTTTACTTCTAGGAAACTGTCTATTTCTGTTTTAAATTTATGTAATGATGTAGCTTCTACAGCTTTTTGGGGCAGCATATTCCATGGACCTACCACCCTCTGAGTGAAGTAGTTCCTCCTCATCTCAGTTTTGAAAGAGCAGCCCCTTATTCTAAGACTATGCCCCCTAGTTCTAGTTTCACCCATCATCGAGAACATCCTCCCCGCATCCACCCGATCCAACCCCTTCACAATCTTATATGTTTCAATAAGATCGCCTCTCATTCTTCTGAACTCCAATGAGTAGAGTCCCAATCTACTCAACCTCTCCTCATATGTCCATCCCCTCATCCCCGGGATTAACCGAGTGAACCTTCTTTGTACTGACTCGAGAGCAAGTATGTCTTTTCTTAAGTATGGACACCAAAACTGTATGCAGTATTGCAGGTGCGGTCTCACCAATACCTTGTACAACTGAAGCAATACCTCCCTATTTTTATATTCTATCCCCCTAGCAATGAAAGCCAACATTCCATTGGCCTTCTTAATCACTTGCTGCACCTGCATACTAACCTTTTGAGTTTCGTGCACCAGGACCCCCAGATCCCTTTGTACTTCAGTACTTTCCAGTTTCTTGCCATTAAGATAATAGCTTGCTCTACGATTTTTCCTGCCAAAGTGCATAACCTCACACTTTCCAGTATTGTATTCCATCTGCCAAATCTCTGCCCACTTACTTAACCTGTCTATGTCCCCTTGCAGGTTATTTATGTCCTCCTCATCACTACTTTCCCTCCTATCTTAGTATCATCTGCAAACTTTGATATGTTACACTCGGTCCCATCCTCCAAATTGTTAATATAGATTGTAAAGAGTTGGGGACCCAGCACTGACCCCTGCGGAACACCACTAGTTACTGATTGCCATTCTGAGAATGAACCATTTATCCCAACTCTCTGCCTTCTGTTAGATAGCCAATCCTCTATCCATGCCAGAATATTACCCTCAATCCCGTGATTTTTTATCTTAAGCAATAATCTTTTGTGTGGCAACTTGTCAAATGCCTTTTGGAAGTCTAAATACACTACGTCCACTGGTTCACCTTTATCCACCCTATATGTTACTTCCTCAAAGAACTCCAGCAAATTTGTCAAACATGACTTCCCCTTCATAAAACCATGCTGACTTTGTCCTATTAAATTATGATTATCCAAATGTCCTGTTACTGTCTCCTTAATAATGGACTCCAAAATTTTACCTACCACAGATGTTAGGCTAACCGGTCTATAGTTTCCAGCCTTCTGTCTACTGCCCTTTTTAAATAAGGGTGTTACATTAGCAGTTTTCCAGTCTGCCGGGACCTTTGCTGAATCCAGGGAGTTTAGGAAAATTATTACGAATGCATCCACAATCCCTACCGCCACTTCCCTCAAGACCCTAGGATGTAAGCCATCAGGTCCAGGTGATTTATCCGCCTTGAGTCCCATTATTTTACCGAGTACCACTTCCTTAGTGATTTTGATCGTGTTTAGCTCCTCCCCCCCTATAGCCCCCTGTTTGTCCAGTGTTGGGATATTCTTAGTGTCCTCTACTGTAAAGACTGATACAAAATATTCATTCAGTGTTTTTGCCATCTCCATATTTCTCACCATTAATTTACCGGTCTCATCCTCTAAGGGACCAACATTTACTTTAGCCACCCTTTTTCTTTTTATATAACTATAAAAACTCTTACTATCTGTTTTTATATTTTTTGCTAATTTACTTTCATAATCTATCTTCCCTTTCTTAATCAATCTTTTTGTTATTTTTTGCTGTCTTTTAAAGTTTTCCCAATCCTCTATCCTCCCACTAGATTTGGCTACCTTATATGCCCTTGTTTTTAGTCAAATACTATCCTTAATTTCTTTACTTAGCCACGGATGGCTGTCTTTTCTTTTACACCCTTTTCTTCTCAGTGGAATATATATATTTTTTGGAAGTTGTAAAATAACTCCTTAAATGTACACCACTGATCATGTATCATCTTACCCTTTAATCTATTTTCCCAATCCACTCTACTCAATTCCGCTCTCATACCTTCATAGTCTCCTTTATTCAAGCTTAGCACGCTTGTTTGAGATCCAACCTTCTCACCCTCTAATTGAATATGGAATTCAATCATGTTATGGTCACTCATTCCAAGGGGATCCTTTACTGGGACATTTTTAATTAATCCTGTCTCGTTACACAGGACCAGATCTAAGGTTGCTTGCCCCCTGGTTGGTTCAGTTACATACTGCTCAAGAAACCCATCCCTAATACACTCAATGAACTCATCCTCAAGGCAGCCCTGCCCATTTTGATTTGTCCAATTAATATGATAGTTAAAATCCCCCATAATTATAGATGTTCCCTTATTACAAGCCTCAACTATTTCCTGATTGATACTCCGTCCAACAGAGTTGCAACTGTTCGGAGGCCTATAGACTATGCCCACTAGTGTTTTTTTCCCCTTATTATTCCTTATCTCCACCCAAACTGTTTCATTATCCTGATCTTTTGACCCAATATAATTTCTCTTTATTACAGTGATTCCTTCCTTTATTAACATAGCCACCCCACCTCCCCTTCCTTCCTGCCTGTCCTTCCTGATCATTAAATAACCTGGTATGTTTAATTCCCAGGCATTGTCACCCTGCAGCCATGTTTCTGTAATGGCCACAAGATCATACCCATATGTAGTTATTTGTGCCATTAACTCGTCTATTTTGTTACGAATGCTACGTGCATTCAGATAGAGAACTTTCAAATATGTTTTGTGACACTTAGTTCCTGCTTTTGCCCTTTTTATTACTTTACCTTTTACTCCATACCTTCTGCCCCTTCCTGACACGCTCTGGTTTTTAATTTCCCCACTGCTACCTAAGTCGATGACCTTCTCTGTTGTCATTTTTATTAATTGCTCTCTAGGAACCTCCCCCCCACTAGTTAGTTTAAAGCCCTCTCTGCAGCCCTAGTTATATGATTTGCCAGGACTCTAGTCCCAGCACTGGCCAAGTGAAGCCCATCCCAACAGAACAGCTCCCTCCTGCCCCAGTACTGGTGCCAGTGTCCCAGGAAGCAAAACCCATTTCTCCCACACCAGTCTTTGAGCCACGCATTTAACTCTCTAATTTTATTTGTCCTAGCCAAATTCGCTCATGGCTCAGGTAATAATCCAGAGATTATTACCCTTGAGGTTCTGTTTTTTAATTTGACCCCTAGCTGCTCATACTCCTTTAACAGAACCGGCTTCCTAGTCCTATCTATGTCGTTTGTACCAACATGGACCACGACAACTGGATCCACCCCCTCCCACTGCAAGTTTCTTTCCAGCCCAGAGGAGATGTCCTTTACCCTGGCACCGGGTAGGCAACACAGCCTTCGGGACTCTCGCTCTCGGCTGCAGAGAACTCTAACTATCCCCCTAATAATACTATCCCCTACCACTACAACATTTCTATTTACTCCCCCCTCTTGAATGGCCCCCCGTTCCACGGTTCTGTGGCCAGGTTGCTCATCCTCCCTGCAGTCCCTGCTCCTGTCCCCACAGGGAGTAAGAACCTCGAACCTGTTGGACAAGAGCAAGGGTTGCGGCTCCTCCAACACTACCTCCTGGATCCCCGAACCTGCCTCACTCATAGTCGCACCGTCCTGTCCCTGACCATGGGCTACATCTGAATTAATTAACTTCATAGGTGTGACCACCTCCTGAAACACAGAGTCCAGGTACTTCTCCCCCTCCCTGATGTGTCGCAGTGTCTGAAGCTCAGACTCCAGCTCATCAACATGGAGCTGGAGTTCCTGGAGCAGCAGACACTTGTCACAGATGTAATCACCGTGAGCCTCAATGGGGTCCACCGGCTCCCACATCTCGCAACAGTAACACATCACCTGCTCCATTCTATGTAATTAATTAAATTTTTTATTGTTAGTTATGGACACCCTCTGCCCGATTATAGATGCTAGTATCCCCTTTAATTAATTGGATTTAAATTAAATCAATCCCTCTAATTACACCAGTTAAATGGTTTACCAACAGTCACTCTGCACCAGAAAGGCCTTATTAACTACAACCCACAGAGTTAAAGTTTGAAAAGAGCACCTAACACCCCACTTACCCTAACTCACACTTACCCAAACACACAGCACTCTCTGCTGACTCGCACTCAGTGCTTGCTCGCACTAGCACTGGTCTTTTTATACTGTTTGTTTGTTTACAGCCAAATGAGTCACCCCTGCTGATTGGTTAGAGAACTGGTTTCCACTGCCTGCTGTGCCAATTTACTCCTACTGCAGTGTTACCTTGTTTTACTCTTCTTAAACCAACAGAATCCCAAATACTTAACTTTTCCCCTTTACTTAAAATACTTAAGTAATCTTATCAAGAATGATTTAAAGAGAAATAACAATTAAAGAACTCTCACACTTACCCAAACTCACAGCACTCTCTGCTGACTCGCACTCAGTGCTTGCTCGTACTGAGCAAGAAGTTGGAGTCGTGGGACATAAAAATCTGTTCTGCAATAAAGAGGAGGTATTATCCGGGAACACGGGTAGCAGACGGAACCTGGTATGTAAAGGTGCGGTTCCCAGAGGGGGTGAGGTCATTGCCGTACAGTATGAAGGTCGAGACACTGGAAGGAGTGCAGTACATTCGTGTGCTGCATGATAACCAAGTAAAGCTGTGCTATTATTGTCTTGGACATGACCATCTCGTAAGAAACTGTCCAGACCTGTATTGTTACAATTACGGTGAATCGGGACACATTTCTCGGAGCTGCAAAGCGGAGAGCTGTGGGGTGTGTCGTAAAGGCCCCACCCGCTGTGAGTGTGTGGCAGAAGGGAGCAATATGAGTGATGAGGAGATGGGAGAAGGAGCAGGAGATGAGTGTGGAACAGCTGGAGGAGCGGTGCAGTCGGAGGACACAGCCGGTAAAATGAAGGAGAAAGGAGCACAAGAAGAGGCATAGGATGGCAGAGCGGAGAATGGGATGGAGATGGTGGAAAACACGCCGAGTGCTGTGGAGGGGAACAAAGACAGTAGTGGGCAGCGAGGGTCGAGTGCAGACTCGAGCCTTAATGCAGTTCGGCTCCCCCTGGGGAGTCTGGTGTCTGCGGGGGGAGAGGAGGCGGGAGCGGGGTGTGTGGTGGGCGTGGGTGCTCCGGGGAGAGGTGGGGAGTCGGTAATCTTGGTGAGCGGGAGGGGGCAGGACGGGGAGAGTGTGCAAGAGGCAGGAGCCTTAAAGGGACAGCAGGATGGGATCGGCGAGATAGAGTCGTCAGAAGGGAACAATTTAGGTGCGCCATTGTCCCATGGAGTGAGGGAACAAGGTGCAAGGGTCAGAGGTGGAGATGTGGTCAAAGGGAGCGGCACAGTGGGAGAAACTGCGATAGCAGGAAGACTCTCTTTGGGAGATGAAGAATCTGACGGGGAGCAGGATTATGTATCTGACGGGGAGCAGGCACAGGGGGTTGCAGAAGAGCTTGAGGGTGAGGAATTAAAGGGGGACAGAGACATGGAAGTCGGGGATGGGGTGGCATCATGTGGAAAGGGTAAGGTTAGTGAGGGGCAGAAGGAGGGAGAAAGGGCAGCTCCTGGGCCCAAACTTAATGCAAGGAAGAGGCTGAAACAGCAGGGAGGGGTCAAACAGGAGGTGAAAAAGAGCCGGAGGCTGCAGGAAAAAGCAACAGCTGCCTGAAAAGTTGAGAAGGAGCATGAGAGGAGGGAGAAGCCAGAGATTAAATGATGGGGAGATTATCGGGCATACTTCCCTTCTTTGGAGCCATGATTACATTGGTCTCGATTAGTGTGAACGGACTGAGGGGTGAGAAGAAATTGCAGCAGTTGTTGCAGGGTTTTAAAGGTTCGGACTTGTTGTGTCTGCAAGAAACCTTTTGGGATGAGAATATTCTAGAAAGAGTTCAGAAGGTTTGGAAGGGAGAGGTGTTTGCAAGTTGTGCAAACAATAACCGTAGAGGGGTGGCTGTTTTGGTGAGTCCGTCCATAAAAGAGAACGTTGCCTTGGTGGACAAGGACACTGACGGGAGATTTTTACGGCTAAGGGTAAAAATGGAGGGATTTAATTGCAATCTCTTTAATATCTATGCACCGAACGACCATTGCAAGCGTCGCGAGTTTTTTCGGGGGTTATTCACTGAAGAGGCAGAGGTGGAAAATTCTTGTATAGTGGGGGATTTTAATGTATTTTTATCTCGGATGGACATTTCAGCCCAGATGACCTTTAAGGATGATAACTCCAGAGCGATGATTGTAAAAATGATGGCAAATTTAAATTTGGGAGATTATGGAGGGACCGGAACCCCATAAAAAGGGAGTTCTCCAGAGCAGGTTGGGTGGGTGATGTTTTAAAACAGAGCCGAATAGATTTTGTGTTAATGCGGGAAGGGTTAAGTTCTGAGGTGATGGAGATTTATTGTAAAAAAGTATTTTTTAGTGATCACTCGGCTTTGGTTCTTAGAATTAGGAACAGCAGAGTTAAAATCGGTTCAGGGGTGTGGATTTTAAACAATCAATACCTGAAAGAAATTGCTTATAAAGAAGGGATTATAAATATAATAAAGAATGCTCGGAAGGAACCTTTGTTCTTGAAAGAAAGAAGAGATTGGTGGGACAATTTCAAATATGAGGTAAAAGTTTTTTCGGTACGTTATGGGAAAAAGAGGGCGGCAGCTAACCGGCATCGAGAAGAGAATATAAACAAAAGGTTTACGGTTGTCTGTAAAGCAGTTGATGGAGGGGATAAGGGAGCTGAGACTAAGTTCCGGGTGCTAAAGGAAGAGTGGGAATTATTGCAAGCTGAAAAATGCAAGGGGGCCATTCTCCGTGCAAAGGCTAAAGATGCATTGGAGGGCGAAAGATGCACTAGATATTTTCTAGAGCAAGAGAAGCTGCGACAGAGATTATCGTTAATTGAAGAGTTGAAGGTTGGGGAGAAGATCATTCATGAAATTATGATATATTCCACTGAGAAGAAAAGGGTGTAAAAGAAAAGACAGCCATCCGTGGCTAAGTAAAGAAATTAAGGATAGTATTCAACTAAAAACAAGGGCATATAAGGTAGCCAAATCTAGTGGGAGGATGGAGGATTGGGAAAACTTTAAAAGACAGCAAAAAATAACAAAAAGGTTGATTAAGAAAGGGAAGATAGATTATGAAAGTAAATTAGCAAAAAATATAAAAACAGATAGTAAGAGTTTTTACAGTTATATAAAAAGAAAAAGGGTGACTAAAGTAAATGTTCGTCCCTTAGAGGATGAGACCGGGAAATTAATGGTGGGAAATATGGAGATGGCAAAAACACTGAATGAATATTTTATATCAGTCCTTACAGTAGAAGATACTAAGAATATCCCAACACTGGACAAACAGGGGGTTATAGGGGGGGAGGAGCTAAACACGATCAAAATCACTAAGGAAGTGGTGCTCGGTAAAATAATGGGACTCAAGGCGGATAAATCACCTGGACCTGATGGCTTACATCCTAGGGTCTTGAGGGAAGTGGCGGTAGGGATTGTGCATGCATTGGTAATAATTTTCCAAAACTCCCTGGACTCAGCAAAGGTCCCGGCAGACTGGAAAACTGCTAATGTAACACCCTTATTTAAAAAGGGCAGTAGACAGAAGGCTGGAAACTATACACAGGTTAGCCTAACATCTGTGGTAGGTAAAATTTTGGAGTCCATTATTAAGGAGACAGTAACAGGACATTTGAATAATCATAATTTAATAGGACAAAGTCAGCATGGTTTTATGAAGGGGAAGTCATGTTTGACAAATTTGCTGGAGTTCTTTGAGGAAGTAACATATAGGGTGGATAAAGGGGAACCAGTGGACGTAGTGTATTTAGACTTCCAAAAGGCATTTGACAAGTTACCACACAAAAGATTATTGCTTAAGATAAAAAATCACGGGATTGAGGGTAATATTCTGGCATGGATAGAGGGTTGGCTATCTAACAGAAGGCACAGAGTTGGGATAAATGGTTCATTCTCAGAATGGCAATCAGTAACTAGTGGTGTTCCGCAGGGGTCGGTGCTGGGTCCCCAACTCTTTACAATCTATATTAACGATTTGGAGGAGGGGACCGAGTATAACATATCAAAGTTTGCAGATGATACTAAGATGGGAGGGAAAGTAGTGAGTGAGGAGGACATAAAAAACCTGCAAGGGGACATAGACAGGCTAAGTAAATGGGCAGAGATTTGGCAGATGGAATACAATACTGGAAAGTGTGAGGTTATGCACTTTGGCAGGAAAAATCGTAGAGCAAGCTATTATCTTAATGGCAAGAAACTGGAAAGTACTGAAGTACAAATGGATCTGGGGGCCCTGGTGCACGAAACTCAAAAGGTTAGTATGCAGGTGCAGCAAGTGATTAAGAAGGCCAATGGAATGTTGGCTTTCATTGCTAGGGGGATAGAATATAAAAATAGGGAGGTATTGCTTCAGTTTTACAAGGTATTGGTGAGACCGCACCTGCAATATTGCATACAGTTTTGGTGTCCATACTTAAGAAAAGACATGCTTGCTCTCGAGTCAGTACAAAGAAGGTTCACTCGGTTAATCCCGGGGATGAGGGGATGGACATATGAGGAGAGGTTGAGTAAATTGGGACTCTACTCATTGGAGTTCAGAAGAATGAGAGGCGATCTTATTGAAACATATAAGATTGTGAAGGGGTTGGATCGGGTGGATGCGGGGAGGATGTTCCCGATGATGGGTGAAACTAGAACTAGGGGGCATAGTCTTAGAATAAGGGGCTGCTCTTTCAAAACTGAGATGAGGAGGAACTACTTCACTCAGAGGGTGGTAGGTCCATGGAATATGCTGCCCCAAAAAGCTGTAGAAGCTACATCATTACATAAATTTAAAACAGAAATAGACAGTTTCCTAGAAGTAAAGGGAATTAAGGGTTATGGGGAGCGGGCAGGAATTTGGACATGAGTCTAGGTTCGGATCGGACATGGCCCTGTGGGTAGCGGAGCGGGCCCAGGGGCCGTGTAGCCTGATCCTGCTCCGATTTCGTGTGTCTAATTCTGTTAGATTCAGGAGATGGTTCTGTGATAGTGGATTGGCGGTTAGGATCAGATCAGCCATGATCTTATTAAATGGCGGAGCAGGCTCGAGGGGCCGATTGGCCTACTCCTGCTCCTATTTCTTATGTTCATATGTTCTTATGAAAGTGGGGAGATTTTAGAGGCGGCTAGCAGCTTTTATCAAGAGTTATATACAAAAGAAGACATTTCCAATTTGGCGATGGAGAAGGTTACTGCTTTTATTGAAGAGGGTTTAAAGGAGGATGAGGGAAGCATGTGTGACAAAGAAGTAGGATTAGCGGAAATAAAAGTAGCAATAAGTGGAATGAAGGGGGGGGGAAAGCCCAGGGACCGATGGACTAAGTGCAGAATTTTATGAAGAATTTTGCGAGATTTTAAGTCCATTGCTCTTAGAAGTTTTTAAGGAAATTAAAATTGAGGGAAGCCATGCCCCATCTATCAGAAGAGGTATCAAAAGCTTAGCTTATATAAAAATAAAGGGGATAGACGGGATCTGAAGAATTGAAGGCCCATCACATTATTAAATGTGGATTATAAGATCTTGGCGAGGGTTATGTCAAATCATTTGAAGGAGGTGTTGCCGCAGATAGTTTGGCCCTCTCAGTCCTATGGAGTCATAGGCCGGGACATCGCAGACTCTGTGGCCTCAATCCGAGATGCGATAGAGCTCATGGAAGAGAGTGGGAGGGAGGCTTATGTATTAAAGATAGATCAAGAGAAAGCCTTTGATAGGGTCTCTCATGAGTTTTTATTGAAGGTTTTGGAAGCATTTGGTTTCAAGGAAAATTTCATGCAGTGGATAAGGATTTTTTATTCAAACATATTTAGCTGCGTTAAATGTAATGGCTTTTTATCCAAGTATTTTCCGATACAGAGACCAGTGAGACAGAGTTGTCCCCTGTCCCCATTGTTGTACACATTGGTAGCAGAACCATTAGGTTACATGATGTGAAAGAAACAAGCAGTAGTTGGGATTGTGGTCCCCAGTTCTGGGCTGGTGTCAGTGATACACCAATATGCAGATGACACAACCATAACATTGAGAAATGGGGAGTCAGTGAGGAAAGCTATGGATGTAGTGGAGGAATATTGTACAGCTTCAGGAGCCAGAGTGAATTATAGTAAGTCCCAATGCCTGGTTGCAGGGAGGGGTAGGGGGGAATGGTTGGGGGAATGCCCCTTTAAGGTGGTGGAGGTTTTGGAAGTTCTGGGGGTGCATATGGGGTGCAAGAAAGACAGGGATGAAGTGGATTGATTAAATTGGGAACCGAAGGTTATGAAAATTAAAAAGATTTTGGGAAGATGGGAAAGAAGGTGGCTGAAAGTGCAAGGAAGAGTGACAGTGGTGTCTGCTCTCCTGCTATCTAAGCTATGGTACTTATTGACAGTGGAGGATATTCCTGAGTGGGCAGAAAAGTCCATCCGAGAGGCTTGTGTGAGGTTTTTATGGGAAGGGAAACCAGCCTTTGTGACTTACAATACCATCATTGGACGGAGAAATCAGGGAGGACTCAACTTCCCAGATATTGATTTGAAGAAAAAATCCTTTAGAATCAAATGGGTGAAGAGATTTCTTCAGAAGTCAAATACAAGTTTTTGGAAGAGTTGTTTTGAGCATTTTTTAAAACAAAGTGGGACAGGAGGGCAGGGAAAATTTTATATGGAATACAATAATATGTTTTTGAAATTGATTAAACTTCTCCCTAGGTTTTATAAGGGGGTTGTAGAGACTTGGGCCCAATTTTTAAAGGGTGTGCAGTTTATGCCCAAGGGGGCTGAGGAATTTTTAGAACAGCCCTTATTTTTGAACAGGTGGGTCAACATCGAAGGAGAGGTTTTATTTAATCAAGCTTTTATAAAAGCTGGGATTATATCTGTGAAAGATGTATTATACGAGGTGATTCCAGGTTGGTTGCCGGAAGCGATAGTGAGGGACATGGTGTGGGAGGAGGATCAGGAGGTAGAAGAAAAAGCAATAGGAATCATGTATGAGAAGATTGTGAGGGCAATGCCACAGGATTGGATGGAAGAAATAAATGCGAAAATCTCCAAAGGAAGTAAAATGCGTCCTGCTTTTCCAAGCTTTGTACTGGAGAAAGGGAGAGAGTTGGTCCAATTTGACAACTGTAATACTCGAGATTTCTATGAGGTATTCAGAGAATGGAGATTCAAGACACCTGCTGGTCAGGAGTTTTGGCAGAGTATATACCCACAGCTGGACTTCAACAGGATTTGGAAGGGAGTGTGGGCGAATTTTAAATGCCCAGAATGGATTGAACTGGATTTCAAATTGGCTCATAACCGGATTTTTACCATGACGGTCTTGTGCAAGATTGGACGAGTGGAGGCGGCAACTTGCCCAGTGTGTGGGACACGGGATGAGACTCTGTCCCATTTACTGGTGTTATGTTTGCAGTTAAATGACTTTAAGTACTATGTTCGACAGTTGTGTGAAGCTTTTTTGCTGGGTGGGGACCAAAGAGCGAGAATGGGAATCCCGTGGGACTCAATTTTGAGATGGGGATTGCAGGAGAGTCTGCCAGAGTCTAGCGGAGCGGCAAATAATTTAATGTACAGTTTGACTAGATTCATGTTTGTGCAAAGAAGGAATGCTCTGTTTTTTAAGGGGAGGAGAATCAATCTAAAAGAATATTTTAAATATAAGCTAAAAGATCATTATAAGGCTCTGTGGATGTTTTATTCAGAAAGGAATTTAAAGATTGTATTTTATGATCAATTTTTAAAGTACAATCGATTAATATATGTTACAGGAGACAAATTAAACTTTAGGTTTTGATGTTAAAATGTGGTGGCAGAATGGCTGTGCAGGGCGGTGGAATTGATTTGTATCATACAATGAAATGATCACGATGTTGCAAATGTTCTTAATGTTCAATAATGTATATTTATAAAAAAAAAGTGGGCAGCACCCTCGCCTCTGAGTCAGAAGGTCGTGGGTTCAAGACCTGCTCCAGACACTTGAGCACAAAAATCTGGGCTGACACTCCAGCGCAGCACTGAGGGAGCACCACACTGTCAGAGGCGCCGTCTTTTGTTTCAGATTTTAAACCTCTCAGGTGGGTATAAAAATCCCACGGGCGCTATTTTGAAGAAGAGCAGGGGGAGTTCTCCCCAGTGTCCTGGGGCCAATATTTATCCCTCAACCAACATCATGAAAACAGATTATCTGGTCATGATCACATTGTTGTTTGTGGGAGCTTGCTGTGCGCAAATTGGCTGCTGCTTTTCCTACATTACCACGGTGACTGCACTTCAAAAGCACTTTGGGCTGTCCTGAGCTCGTGAAAGGCTCTATACAAAAGTCTTTGTTTCCATTGGCATGTCACCACTGACCCACTCTGACCCCCGCCTCACTTTGTAAGGAGCAAAGGCGGGTAAGTGGCGGTGAGGCACAGATCAGTCATGATCTCTTCTTCTTCATAGACAATCCCTCGGAGCCGAGGATGACTTGCTTCCACATTAAAAATGAGTTCGCAGGTGACTGATGAGTCCAATGCAGGACCTACAGTCTCTGTCACAGGTGGGGCAGATGGTGGTTGAAGGGGCGGGTGGGTGGGGTGCTTGGGTTGATGTGCGCTCCTTGCGCTGCCTGCGCTTGGCTTCCGCTTGCTCCCGGCGAAGAGACTCGAGGTGTTCGGCGCCTTCCCGGATGCTTCTCCTCCACCTTGTGCGGTCTTGGGCCAGGGATTCCCAGGTGTCAATGGTGATGTTACACTTTTTCAAGGAGGCTTTGAGGGTGTCCTTGAAGCATTTCCTCTGCCCACCTGGGGCTCTCTTGCCGTGCCAGAGCTCCGAGTAGAGCGCTTGTTTTGGGAGTCTCGTATCGGGCATGCGGACAATGTGACCCGCCCATCGGAGCTGATTGAGCGTGGTCAAAGCTTTGATGCTGGGGATGTTGGCCTGAGCAAGAACACTGACGTTGGTGCACCTATCCTGCCAATGGATTTGCAGGATCTTGCGAAGGCAGCATTGGTGGTACCTCTCCAGTGCTTTGAGGTGCCTGCTGTACATGGTCCATGTCTCTGAGGCATACAGCAGGGCGAGTATCACTGCTGCTCTGTAGACCATGAGCTTAGTGCTTGGATTGAGGTCCTGGTCTTCAAACACTCTCTTCCTCAGGCGAACGAAGGCTGCACTGGCACACTGAAGGCGGTGTTGGACTTCATCATCGACGTCTGCCCTTGTTGACAGTAGGCTCCTGAGGTATGGAAAGATCTAACTGATCAGTGAAACAGCCTCGAGGGGCTTAATGGCCTACACCTGCTCCTAGTAGTGACTGCTTCTTTCAACCTGTACCGATTGTACTTTGCCGTTTATTTACTGCAGGATCCTGAGGGGTCTTTACAGGGTGGATGTGGAGAGGTTGTTTCCTCTTGTGGGAGAATCTAGAATTAGGGGTCACTGTTTAAAAATAAGGGGTTGCCCAATTAAGAAATTTTTACTCACAGAGGGTCATGAGTCTTTGGAACTCTCTTCCTCAGAGGGCGGTGGAAGCAGAGTCTTTGAATATTTTTAAGGCAGAGGAAGATAGATTCTTGATAAGCAAGGGGGTGAAAGGTTATCAGGGGTAGGTGGGAATGTGGAGTAATCAGATCAGCCATGATCTTACTAAATGACGGAGCAGGCTCGAAGGGCCGAGTGGCCTACTCCTGCTCCTAATTCGTATGTTTGTATGTTAGTTTGGACAGAATGTCTGTTCCTGTTCGTGGTGTCTTTCTCCTTTGGGTGGTGGGGGAGAGGGCACCTGTAAATACTTACGGTTACATCAAGCTCACCTAACCCCTGGCCTTCATCACCAGTCTGTACAACACAACGACAAAGGAACAAAAGTACTGAGCGATAGCAAAATACTGCGGATGCTGAAAAATGTTGTTATTTCAAAAGTACTGAGCGCTTGTTATTTCATCATCGCTGGGTCAAAATCCTGGCACTCCCTCCCTAACAGCACTGTGGGAGTACCTTCACCACACGGACTGCAGCGGTTCAAGAAGGCGGCTCACCACCACCTTCTCAAGGGGGCAACTAGGGATGGGCAATAAATGCTGGCCTTGCCAGCGACACCCACATCCGGTGAACGATTAAAAGTTTAAAAAAATTCAAATGCTGCTCCCTGTGAAGCATTTCATCAAAATATAATACACTGAGAAATGTATTATTAAACTTAATAAACCGGATCAGACTCATTTAGATGGACGTATGTTGACATTTGTGAAATGCAAAATAACTGAACAAGCTACATCAAAATGATGTCCTGGAACACACTGAGCTACAGGGCAATGGGACCGAGTTCTGGATTGCTCTGGCAAAGGGCCGGGACAGACACGACTGGCCAAATGGCCTCCTTCCGTGCTGTAAAGCTCTACAGTTCTGCGAATGATTATCGCAAACGCCTTGAAATGCATAGTTACTCAATGAATGCGTGCTGGTGCTGCCTGGGTGCTTAAATCCATTGGCACAGACCTGGCATATTGACTGAAGAGCACCCGTATGTTGCTGAATAGAAATATTTGTTCCTTTGCCTATTAGCATTTCAATGGCACGGTGAAGGCTAGACAATGGGAGTTGATAAACAACACCCTCATTTCAACAACCTCATTTCACAAGCATAAAGACCCACAGCTCTTTCTCCCACCAAGAAAGCATTTGCACCCGTCAGTCATTGCTGCTTAATTAGTTTGGGGAGGGGCAGGATTTCCTGCTACCAGAATATAAACAGAAAGCTGTAATTCTGAGCCCACGCTTAATGAGCATCAGTGCACAAGTGAGATAAGCAAGTTTTGCCCTTACAGCCTACAGCTACTGCTGCAGCAGCACTGGAGGACAGGCGATTTAAGGGGTCATTAATATAAATTGATTACCTAATTCATAATAAATTTGTGTCAGTCGTGGCTCAGTGGGCAGCACTCTCGCCTCTGAGTCAGGAGGTTGTGGGTTCAATATCCTCTCCAGAGATGTGAGCACAAAATCCAGGCTGACGCTCCCAGTGCAGTACTGAGGGAGTGCCGCACTGTTGGAGGTGCTGTCTTTCGAATGAGATGTTAAACCGAGGCCCTCTCAGGTGGACATAAAAGCTCCCCTTGCACTATTTGGAAGAAGAGCAGAGGAGTCCTGGCCAATTTTTATCCCTCAATCAACATCACTAAAAAAAACAGATTATCTGGTCATTATCACATTGCTGTTTGTGGGAGCTTGCTGTGCGCAAATTTTCTGCTGCGTTTCCTACATTACAACCTTCTACCATCCTGGTAGTTGCACGATCCAACAATAATGGAGTTGTTTTCAATTGACCCCAGCCTTGACAGATTTTTTGGGGGGAGAGTTCCAGATTGCCGTTACCCTTGGTGGGAAGAAGTGCTCAACCCAGGCAGAGAGGACCTGCAGGAAGGAGGGAGGAGGACAGTAGGAGTATGTTTGTGTGTGTGTGTGCTAGGCCGATGTAGCAGAGCCTGGTCTCCAATCATCTTGGATCCCCTTGCCATTGGACCAAGACCTTGCTCTGTCAAGCCCGTGTGGTAGCTGGTGTGCGACGGCCACCCCACGTTAAAAGAATTCACGCACAGGCATCTTCCACCCTTTAAAATGAAGTTCGGGACCTGGAATGTCAGGACCCTCATGGACAACCCCAACAGCGACAGAGACTGTTGGTCCCGCATTGGACTCATCAGTCACCCGAGAACTTATTTTTAGTGTGGAAGCAAGTCATCCTCGGTTCCGAGGGACTGCCTAAGAAGAAGATTACAACAGTGACTACACTTTCAAAAAAAAAGTACTTCATTGGCTGTAAAGTGCTTTGGGACGTCTGGTGGTCACGAAAGGCGCTATAGAAATGCAAGTCTTTTTTTCTATAATATGTACTGCTCGTTTTTTAGGTGCTAAGAGACAGCAATGAAACAAAACAAAAAGCCGGATGCTGTAGGTTTGAATTCTTTTTTCCCCAGTAATGTTCTTGCTTTCTGTTTTCGGATGGATGTGTCCGCACTTGGAATTCACCAAATGCTTTCCAAGGGGAAAAATAAAGACAGCGTTGCTGAACATCTGTTACCACACGTCACCAAAACACAGCTGTTCCTGTCCAGTCTCTTACTGTTTGAGGCCATGTTGACAATACCTTCACCTTCAGTGCCTCTCCTTATCTAAGGAAGGATACACTTGCCTTGGAGGCGGTGCAACGAAGGTTCACTAGATTGATTCCTGGGATGAGAGGGCTGTCCTATGATGAGAGATTGTGTAGATTGGGCCTATACTCTCTGGAGTTTAGAAGAATGAGAGGTGATCTCATTGAAACATATAAGATTCTGCGGGGGATTGACAGGGTAGATGCTGAGAGGTTGTTTTCCCCTGGCTGGAGTGTCTAGAACTAGGGGGCATAGTCTCAGGATAAGGGGTATGTAAGACTGAGATGAGGAGGAATTTCTTCACTCAGAGGGTGATGAATCTTTGGAATTCTCCACCCCAGAGGGCTGTGAATGCTGAGTCTTTGAGTATATTCCAGGCTGAGATCGATAAATTTTTGGACTCTAGGGGAATCAAGGGATATGAAGATCAGGCAGGAAAGTGGAGTTGAGGTCAATGATCAGGCATGATCCTATTGAATGGTGGAACAGGCTCGAGGGGCTGTATGGCCTACTCCTGCTCTTACATCTTATGTTCTCTCACACTTTAGAAACTCAGACCTTTGCCATAGTTTGAAAGCTTTATGAAACAAGGAGTGGACTCTGTAAAGGGAACACATTTTTTTTGACAGAAGCTTGAAATTGCAACTTGTATATGGTGGCTTTTTGAAGAAGCAGAGGCCAATGTTCCCTCTAATTTGTTTTTTTGGCTGCGCGGCCCCCTTCAAATTTCTGCGCATGCGCGGTATTTTCCATTGTGGAGCTGGCGGGTGGCCTGTGCGGGACCTCCAGACAAGGAGGTCTTAATGGAAACATTGGCAGAGGCTCTGTACTAGAAGATTATGCCTTGCAGAGTGATGACACCGTAAACTGATTGAAGGTTGACATGAATCAGTCATTCATGAAAGAAAGACTTATGAAATAATACTGAGCGGCCTACGGGTGGCGCTGTCCAGGGAGAGTATAAATACTCGGGCATGGGCCCAGCTTGCTCAGGACATTCTTAACAGGAACTAGTGAAGGACACAACTAGACCGCCATGTTGTAAAACAGTTGATTAAAGCTTTGTTTAATGCTTAGACCAAGTGCCTAGTAGTTTTCTTACATCAAAGGTAATTCCTGTATTCCTACAACTCTGGGCACGACCCTATAGGAATTGCAAGAAGACCAAGCGCCGTCTGAAAAATATATTAAACTTACTAAAGGTCACCGACCTGAAACGTTAACTCTGTTTCTCTCTCCACAGATGCTGCCTGACCCGTTGAGCGTTCCCAGCATTTTCTGTTCTTATTTCCGATTCCCAGCATCCGCGGTGTTTTGCTTTTGCCAGGGTACATCTAGTCCGCATTCTGCCATCCTGGTAGTCGCACGATACGACGATAATGGAGTTGTTGACCAATCACAGCGATCAATCTCTATCAGTGAGTCTACAACAGACCCAGACATGAGGTGAGGAAAACCCCCAGTGGTGGAGAGCTTTGGGAACCAGAGGTCCAAGGTCACCTGTTCCTCCCGAACTCGCCGCACTCATCACATGTCACGTCTCACATTACTCAGATACCGCGTCCCAAAATGTAATTTTCAAAAAGGAACCTATCTAATTTCAGTTGAACAAATCAATACTAACTGCTTCCCCCGTCCTAATGTAGGATTAGAACAAAGATGTGCTCTGTCAGTGGTAAAATATAATTTATCATTTAATAAGTGTATTGATTTCTTTGTGGGTTCAATGACGAGACATTTATGAAAGAGAATGAGTTTTAATCTAAAGTCTTGTTCAACTCTTTATACAGCATTTACAGGAGACATCAAGCTAGTGATGCATCTAGAACGAAACTGAAACTAAAACAAACTGCCTTGCTTCTCTCGGTCACATGCCCTCTGCTGGTCAGGCACAAGCAATCAATACATGCAAACATGCTATTAAGGCATCATAATCGAACAGGCAAATACCATCTCTATTTGCTGATATCATTACATCTCCTTTTCTTAAAACAAAAGTATTTTACTTTTAACTAACAACATGTTTTCTTTGTATTAATCTGCATTTTAACTGTAACACTTAATGAACTTACATTATCATTATCATGATCAAGGTTTTTTAACCTTGCTTTGTGTGTTCACCTGAAATATGTCAATACACTAGAACTTGAAGAAAGAATAAAATAACATTACTTCCTTCTATAACAATAGTCCTTAAATTTGCTCAATGAGTCTCTCAGGAGGCTTCACGTGTCTTGAGGATTTTCTGATTGATTGTCCTTGAATCTGAGTTGTTGCCTCAGATGATCGTGTTCTCAGCTGTGTGATCAGGTTGTTCAACAGTATCAGTCTCTTGACCTGCTGTGGCTGGTCCCATGAGAAGATCTCGACGATTTCTTCTCAGAACAGCACCCTCATCTGTCTGAATGGTGCATGATCTTGGTTGAACTTCACTCAGGACAGTTCCCTTCTGAGTCCATGTGTTTGTTTTGTCTTTCAACCTTACTTGGTCATGAGTGTGGAGTTCAGGTAGGTTTTGTGTTCCTCTGTCATAGTAGTACTTTTGCTTTTCTTTCTGTTGTTCTTTGAACTTCCTCACTTTCTCCCCCTCTTTTGTTTTCAGGAGGTTCTCCGGGATGGGTAGGTTTGACCTTAGCCGACGTCCCATCAGGAGTTGGGCTGGTGACATACCACACTCGAGCGGCGTTGTGCGGTATACAAGCATGCTTTGGTAGAAGTCAGTTCCACTGTCTTTTGCCTTGTACTTCAGTCTTTTCACTGTGTTTGCGGGCTCTCCTGGGTCAACAGCTCTGGACAATGTGTCTGCTGTATACATCAGTTTACCCAGTGTGTACGCAACATTCAGTTCATCATAGACTGTCTCTCCTTCGCTTTCCACAACGAGGACTTTCTTTACCAGGTTCAGTCTCTCACAGGCTTTTAAACCTAGTATGGCTTGCACATCCTTTGGCACCACGGTTAATGCTAGCGTGTGCTCTCTGTCCTTGTGTGTCACTTTGACAATGCATCTTCCTTTCACTGGTATTTCAGTACCTGAGTATCCTGTCACTTTCACTTTGATTCCATGTATCTTTGGTCTGAGTCTAATTTTCTTAAAATCAGCCTCTGATATCACATTAACTTGTGCTCCAGTATCCAATTTAAATGGAATGTGTATGTCATTCACTTTTAGTGTCAACATCCAGTCTCTTTCTTCTTTTTTGTTTTCAGACACAACATCTACATAGAACTCCTCTATGTCGCTTTCATCTACTGCATGGACCTTGCTTTGTTGCACTTGGTTCTTGCAGCAACGCGCATAATGGTTGTTTTTGTTGCAACTATTGCATGTTTTACCATATGCTGGACACTTTTTTGGTGTATGCTGTGTACCGCATCGACTACATGTCTTTCGATTGTCCCTTTCATTTTGGTTCGCTGGCCACGCCTGTTTTTTCACATTGGCGCTCTTTTTGTTAAACGGTTTGTATCCGTTCTTTCTCACTGCATCCACGTTGCAGTTATTGTCACTGAACAGCTCCTTTGCCTGCAACTTCACAGTCTCTGTAGCCCTACACAGTGCTATGGCTTTTCCCAGGTCTAGATCTTGCTCTCTTAGCAGTCTTTCCCTTAGACCATTATCTGGAATACCACACACCAGTCTGTCTTTTATCAGCGAGTCTGTCAGTCCCCCAAATTCACACAATTTGCTTCTGTTTCTCAGTTCAGTCACATACTGATCAATAGTCTCACCCGTTTTCTGTACACATGTGAAAAATCTGTGCCTCTCAAACGTCACGTTACGTTTAGGTATGCAGTAGGCCTCAAACTGTTCCATTATTTTATCTAGCTTCATTTTGTCTCCATTAGCAGCAAATGTGAAGTTATTATACACCTCCAGCGCTTCATCACCCACGATATGTAAGAACAGTGACGATTTCCTTTTATTACTTTTCTCGTCAGCTCCGATTGCTGATAAATACAACCCCACACGTTGTTTGAACCTTCTCCAATTTTCAGCCACATTACCTGTCAACTGAAGCGTCGCCGGTGGGTGTAAACCTTCCATTCTTTCACTTCGTTAGCTATTCTCTAATGGTAAGCAACGATGTTCTCTTTTGGCTTGCTAATTTGTGGAGAGCTGATTTAACTTCAGATTTTTTCTCTTCATCTCTTTCAATCACTTCTGACACCATGTATTGATTTCTTTGTGGGTTCAATGACGAGACATTTATGAAAGAGAATGAGTTTTAATCTAAAGTCTTGTTCAACTCTTTATACAGCATTTACAGGAGACATCAAGCTAGTGATGCATCTAGAATGAAACTGAAACTAAAACAAACTGCCTTGCTTCTCTCGGTCACATGCCCTCTACTGGTCAGGCACAAGCAATCAATACATGCAAACATGCTATTAAGGCATCATAATCGAACAGGCAAATACCATCTCTATTTGCTGATATCATTACAATAAGTATTTCAGGAAATGAAAAGGACACTTTGTACGTCCATTCTGTGAACCGTGTATTAAGGCTTTTGTGTGACAAGAGCGAGCAACTTACAAAAACAAAATGATTGCAAATTTGAATTTACAAGATTTTCTTTCCCTGTTTGTTAATATAAAATGTTAAACTGAAACAGGTCAGAAAATCATCATTAGTAAAATAATGTGTCTTGATGAAAATGCTATAGAGTTTACCGTTGATCTCGCGGCTTGAATTATTAAGCATACAGCTTGATGTGGGAATGAGTTTTCCCCGCTGGTAACGGTTACGTTTTCGGAGTTTCTTTGCTCATCGCTTTAAACTTCAGGGCCAACGTTTCCCGTCATTTTTTTTTCCGGGTGCGCTGCCCATTCACAGTTTCGTGTGTGCATGCGTGAAATTTAACATGGGGAAAGCCCGGTCCCGGGCTGCGCAGGACCGGCAGAGAGCGCCACGGCCGTGCAGCCGAGAGGGAACTTTGCTTTCCGCTCGGTTGGGCTGGGGGGTTTTATTTTTTCCGGCACTATTCACCCGGAGTCGGTCAAACCAGCGCAAAGCATCACGGAATTTCAAGCGCGAATTACGTCCCACGCAAATCGAGTTTCCGCGATGTTTTGTGCTGGTTTAAAAAAACATTGTGCTGGAAACCGGCCCCGCCCACAAAACTGGCCGCGAACCCCAGATCGAATTAATCGCCCTGGCGAGTTTCCGCTAATTGTGCTCGTATGCGGACCTTCGAGGGGGCTCTTAGAATTAAGCTTTTTTTTTTAGGCGCAAGGACACTAATAGAAACCAGTTAAATATTATTTTTTTTAAATTTCTTCTCTCTCTCTTAGGCAGTCCCTCGGAACCGAGGATGGCTTGCTTCCACATTAAAAATGAGTTTGCAGGTGACTGAGGAATCCAATGCGGGACCTACAGTCTCGGTCGCAGGTGGGGCAGATGGTGGTTGTTGCCTTTCCAGAAGAAGGTGTAGCCACCGCCTTGCTCCTTGAGCTGTCCTTCCCCTGCCCGCCGGGTCTCACTTAGGGCGGTGATGTCAATGTCGAAACGTCTGAGCTCCCGGGCAACGATAGCAGTACGGCGTTCCAATCTGTCGCTGTTGGGGTTGTCCATGAGGGTCCTGATGTTCCAGGTCCCGAACTTCATTTTAAAGGGTGGAAGATGCCTGTGTGTGATAAGAAACTGACTACTGTAAACCAATATAACTAGTAAATGGTTCCGTATAGTTTTTAAAATTCACATTCAGTTATTTTAAATCAGGTTACTCACAGATGGTGGACTGGGCAATCTGATTAAAAATGCTTATTTTGACTGCTAAACCCATTTTCAGCTGTATTAATAAAACTGCACCAGGTGGTACCACTCTTGAATGAATCAATGAATATTATTTGAAGCAAACATTTTTTTTTAAATGTTCTAAAGCGCTGCCCTATTGCACTGGTTCCTAGCAGGTTAAATGTTCGGTGATATGCAGGCGCGTTTGAGTGGAAACCCGAGAAAAAAAAACTAGCGCAACTTGCTTCCGGATCGCTGGTTGTCCACAAAGCAGAAACACTTGCCCCGAATAATCTTGTAGGTGGGTCCGAGCTCTCTATGTCCACGCAACCCCCCCCCACCGAGAGTGTTTCCATTTGCACATTGAACAAGATAAATTTGTAGTGCCCAGGGATCGAACAGAGAATCCTCTTTTAGCATTCTTGCCTCTGAGTCAGAAGGTCGTGGGTCCAAGTCCCACTCCAGAGGCTTGAGCACATAATCCAGGCTGACATTCCCAGCGCAGTGCTGCACTGTCGGAGGTGCCGTCTTTCGGACAAGACGTTAAACTGAGGCTCCGTCTGTCCTCTCCGGTGGATATAAAGGATTCCATGTCACTATTTCGAAGAAGAGCAGGGGAGTTCTCCCCGGTGTCCTGGCCAATATTTATCCCTCAACCAACATCACTAAAATAGAATATCTGGTCATTATCACATTGCTGTTTGTGGGAGCTTGCTGTGCGCAAATTGGCTGCCGCGTTTCCTACATTACAACAGTGATTACACTTCAAAAAGGACGTAAAGTGCTTTGGGACATCCTGAGGTCATAAGAGGCGCTGTATAAATGCAAGTTCTTTTCTTTTTTTAATGCTGAAGGGGTGCAAAGTGCTCTCACCCTATGCTGACCATTCTCACATGTCCAAGCCTCGACTGCAAGTAACCGAAAACTATTTGACCGGTCCTGTGCTTGCCCCACGTTCACACATCCACACCTCTCATTCGTATAGATAGATTTTTTGGGACTCTAAGGGAAATTAAGGGATGTGGGGATCGGGCGTGAAAGTGGAGTTGAGGTCGAAGATCAGCCCTGATCTCATTGAATGGGGGAGCAGGCTCGAGGGGCCGAATGGCCTCCTCCTGCTCCTAATTCTTATGTTCTTATCTCGTCACCACACGAACGCTACAATCTCTGGAAACAAAACAGCACAAATGAAACGCAGACTGGGCCAGTCCTACACTCAAAATGGGTCGTCCACAGCACAGGTCTTGGCATTAAGAAGGAACTTTCATTTCTATAGCGCCTTTCACAACCTCCGGACATCCCAAAGTGCTTTAAAGACAATTTTTGAAGTGTAATCACTGTTGCAATGTAGGAAACGCGGCAGCGAATTAGCGCACAGCAAGCTCCCACAAACAGCAATGTGATAATGACCAGATAATCTGTTTTAGTGGTGTTGGTTGAGGGATAAATATTGGCCAGGACACCGGGGAGGACTCCCCTGCTTTTCTTCAAAATAGTGACGTGGATTCCTTTATATCCACCTGAGTGGACAGACGGAGCATCAGTTCAACATCTCATCTGAAAACCGACACCTCCGACAGTGCGGCACTCCCTCAGTACTGCACTGAGATGTCAGCCTGGATTTTGTGCTCACGTCTCCGGAGTGGGACTTGAACCCACGACCTTCATGACTCAAGAGGCGGGAGCGCTGCGCACTGAGCCACGGCTAGTATCTACCTAGCAGTTCTCCAGTCGGGCTGCGGTCAGCTTTGCGAGCCCGCGCTCCGGGTACTGGCCGCACCAGCGGGGATCCGGCAGAACAGGACTGGCTTCTTAATGGCACAAAACAGACAGGCAGGCAGAAGTGCCAGAGTTGGAAAGATGCCACATAATGGAGTTCTCACACAATCTGGAACTCCATTAGTTCTACTCGAGAAGAAACTCTGGGAAATTGAAGCAAGGCTGGTAATCAGATTGCGAGCCGCCTGCTCATCCATCGAGACTAGACAGAGACTCATTATATTTGTGACCCTTAACAGCTACACTGAGAAACTGTTGTAATGTAGGAAATGCGGCAGCTAATTTGCACACAGCAAGATCCCACAAACAGCAATGTGATAATGACCAGATAATCTGTTTTAGTGATGTTGGTTGAGGGATAAATATTGGCTCCAGGACACGCTCCCCCTGCTCTTCTTCAAAGTAATGCCATTGAATCTTTGATGTCCTCCTGAGAGAGCAGACGGGGCCTCGGTTCTACGTCTCGGTTCTACTCCCTCAGCACTGCACTGGAGTATCAGCTGAGGTTTTTGTGCTCAAGTCTCTGAGGTAGGACTTCAACCCACAAACTTCTGACTCAGAGGTGAGTGTGCTACCCACTTTTTTTTTTATATAAATATACTTTATTGAACATTAAGAACATTTACAACATCTTGATCATTTCACTGTATGATACAAATCAATTCCGCCGCTCTGCACAGCCATTCTGCCACCACACTTTAACATCAAAATCTGAAGTTTAATTTGTCTCCTGTAACATATATTAATCGATTGTACTTTAAAAATTGGTTGTAAAATACTATCCTTAAATTCCTTTCTGAATAAAACATCCACAGAGCCTGAAAATGATCTTTTAGCTTATATTTAAAATACTCTTTTAGATTGATTCTCCTCCCCTTAAAAAACAGAACATTCCTTCTTTGCACAATCACGAATCTAGCCAAACTGAATATTAAATTAATTGCCGCTCCGCTACACTCGGGCAGACTCTCCTGCAATCCCCATCTCAAAATTGAGTCCCACGGGATTCCCATTCTCGCTCTTCGGGCCCCACCCAGCAAAAAAGCTTCACACAACTGTCGAACATAGTACTTAAAGTCATTTAACTGTGGACATAACACCAGTAAATGGGACATAGTCTCATCCCGTGTCCCACACACTGGGCAGGTTGCCGCCTCCACTCGCCCAATCTTGCACAAGACCGTCATGGTAAAAATCCGGTTATGAACCAATTTGAAATCCAGTTCAATCCACTCTGGACATTTAAAATTCGCCCACACTCCCTTCCAAATCCTGTTGAAGTCCAGCTGTGGGTATATACCCTGCCAAAACTCCTGACCAGCAGGTGTCTTGAATCTCCATTCTCTAAATACTTCATAGAAATCTCGAGTATTACAGTTGTCAAATTGGACCAACTCTCCCCCTTTCTCCAGTACAAAGCTTGGAAAAGCGGGACGCATTTTACTTCCTTTGGAGATTTCCGCATTTATTTCTCCCATCCAACCCTGTGGCATTGCCCTCACAATCTTCTCATACATAATTCCTATTGCTTTTTCCTCTACCTCCTGATCCTCCTCCCACACCATGTCCCTCACTATCGCTTCCGGCAAACAACCTGGAATCACCTCGTATAATACATCTTTCACAGATACAATCCCAGCTTTTATAAAAGCTTGATTAAATAAAACCTCTCCTTCGATGTTGACCCACCTGTTCAAAAATAAGGGCTGTTCTAAAAATTCCTCAGCCCCCTTGGGCATAAACTGCTCACTTTTTAAAAATTGGGCCCAAGTCTCTACAACCCCCTTATAAAACCTAGGGAGAAGTTTAATCAATTTCAAAAACATATTATTGTATTCCATATACAATATCCCCTGCCCTCCTATCCCACTTTGTTTTAAAAAATGCTCAAAACAACTCTTCCAAAAACTTGTATTTGACTTCTGAAGAAATCTCTTCACCCATTTGATTCTAAAGGATTTTTTCTTCAAATCAATATCTGGGAAATTGAGTCCTCCCTGATTTCTCCGTCCAATGATGGTATTGTAAGCCACCAAGGCTGGTTTCCCTTCCCATAAAAATCTCACACAAGCCTCTCGGATGGACTTTTCTGCCCACTCAGGAATATCCTCCACCGTCAATAAGTACCATAGCTTAGATAGCAGGAGGGCAGACACCACTGTCGCTCTTCCTTGCACTTTCAACCACCGTCTTTCCCATCTTCCCAAAATCTTTTTAATTTTCATAACCTTCGGTTCCCAATTTAATCGATCCACTTCATCCCTGTCTTTCTTGCACCCCATATGCACCCCCAGAACTTCCAAAACCTCCACCACCTTAAAGGGACATTCCCCCAACCATTCTCTCCTACCCCTCCCTGCAACCAGGCATTGGGACTTGCTAAAATTCACTCTGGCTCCTGAAGCTCTACAATATTCCTCCACTACATCCATAGCTTTCCTCACTCACTCCCCATTTCTCAATGTTAAGGTTGTGTCATCTGCATATTGGTGTATCACTGACACCAGCCCAGAACTGGGGACCACAATCCCAACTACACCTTGTTTCTTTCGCATCATGTAACCTAATGGTTCTGCTACCAATGTGTACAACAATGGGGACAGGGGACAACTCTGTCTCACTGACCTCTATCGGAAAATACTTGGATAAAAAACCATTACATTTAACACAGCTAAATATGTTTGAATAAAAAATCCTTATTTACTGAATGAAATTTTCCTTGAAACCAAATGCTTCCAAAACCTTCAATAAAAACTCATAAGAGACCCTATCAAAGGCTTTCTCTTGATCTATCTTTAATACATAAGCCTCCCTCCCACTCTCTTCCATGAGCTCTATCGCATCTCGGATTGAGACCACAGAGTCTGCGATGTCCCGGCCTATGACTCCATAGGACTGAGAGGGCCAAACTATCTGCGGTAACACCTCCTTCAAATGATTTGCCATAACCCTTGCCAAGATATTATAATCCACATTTAATAATATGATGGGCCTCCAATTCTTCAGATCCCGTCTATCCCCTTTATTTTTATATAAGCTAAGCTTATGATACCTCTCCTCATAGATGGGGCCAGGCTTCCCTCAATTTTAATTTCCTTAAAAACTTCTAAGAGCAATGGACTTAAAATCTCGCAAAATTCTTTATAAAATTCTGCACTTAGTCCATCGGACCCTGGGCTTTTCCCCCCCTTCATTCCACTTATTGCTACTTTTATTTCCGCTAATCCTACTTCTTTGTCACACATGCTTCTCTCATCCTCCCTTAAACCCTCTTCAATAAAAGCAGTAACCTTCTCCATCGCCAAATTGGAAATGACTTCTTTAGTATATAACTCTTGATAAAAGCTGCTAGCCGCCTCTAAAATCTCCCCACTTTCATGAATGATTCTCTCCCCTACCTTCAACTCTTCAATTAACGATAATCTCTGTCGCAGCTTTTCTTGCTCTAGAAAATATCTAGTGCATCTTTCGCCCTCCAATGCATCTCTAGCCTTTGCACGGAGAATGGCCCCCTTGCATTTTTCAGCTTGCAATATTTCCCACTCTTCCTTTAGCACCCAGAACTTAGTCTCTGCTCCCTTATCCCCTCCGTCAACTGCTTTACAGACATCCGTAAACCTTTTGTTTATATTCTCTTCTCGACGCTGGTTAGCTGCCGCCCTCTTTTTCCCATAACGTACCGAAAAAACTTTTACCTCTTATTTGAAATTATCCCACCAAACTCTTCTTTCGTTCAAGAACAAAGGTACTTCCAAGCATCCTTTATTATATTTATAATCCCTTCTTTATAAGCAATTACTTTCAGGTATTGATTGTTTAAAATCCACACCCCTGAACCGATCTTAACTCTGCTGTTCCTAATTCTAAGAACCAAAGCCGAGTGATCACTAAAAAATACTTTTTTATAATAAATCTCCATCACCTCAACTTAACCCTTCCCGCATTAACACAAAATCTATTCGGCTCTGTTTTAAAACATCACCCACCCAACCTGCTCTGGAGAACTCCCTTTTTATGGGGTTTCGGTCCCTCCATAAGTCTCTCAAACTTAAATTTGCCGTCATTTTTACAATCACCCCTCTGGAGTTATCATCCTTAAAGGTCATCTGGGCTGAAATGTCCATCCGAGATAAAAATACATTAAAATCCCCCACTATACAAGGATTTTCCACCTCTGCCGCTTCAGTGAATAACCCCCGAAAACACTCGCGACGCTTGCAATGGTTGTTCGGTGCATAGATATTAAAGAGATCGCAATTAAATCCCTCCATTTTTACCCTTAGCCATAAAAATCTCCCGTCAGTGTCCTTGTCCATCAAGGCAATGTTCTCTTTTATGGACGGACTCACCAAAACAGCCACCCCTCTACGGTTATTGTTTGCACAACTTGCAAACACCTCTCCCTTCCAAACCTTCTGAACTCTTTCTAGGATATCCTCATCCCAAAAGGTTTCTTGCAGACACATCAAGTCCGTACCTTTAAAACCCTGCAACAACTGCTGCAATTTCTTCTCACCCCTCAGTCCGTTCACATTAATCGAGACCAATGTAATCATGGCTTCAAAGAGGGGAAGTATGCCTGATAATCTCCCCATCATTTAATCTCTGGCCCTTCCCTCCTCACATGCTCCTTCCCAACTTCTCGGGCAGCTGTTACTTTTTCCTGCAGCCTCCGGCTCTTTTTCCCCTCCTGTTTGACCCCTCCCTGCTGTTTCAGCCTCTTCCTTGCATTAAGTTTGGGCCCAGGAGCTGCCCTTTCTCCCTCCTTCTGCCCCTCACTAACCTTTCCCTTTCCACATGATGCCACCCCACCCCCGACTTCCATGTCTCTGTCCCCCTCTAATTCCTCACACTCAAGCTCTTCTGCAACCCCCTGTGCCTGCTCCCCGTCAGATACATAATCCTGCTCCCCGTCAGATACTTCATCTCCCACAGAGAGTCTTCCTGCTATCGCAGTTTCTCCCACTGTGCCGCTCCCTTCGACCACATCTCCACCTCTGACCCTTGCACCCTGTTCCCTCGCTCCATGGGACAATGGCACACCTAAATTGTTCCCTTCTGATGTCTCTATCTCGCCGATCCCATCCTGCTGTCCCTTTAAGGCTCCTGCCTCTTGCTCCCTCTCCCCGTCCTGCCCCCTCCCGCTCACCAAGATATTCGACTCCCCGTCTCTCCCCGGAGCACCCACATCCACCACACACCCCGCTCCTGCCTCCTCTCCCCCCGCAGACACCAGACTCCCCAGGGGGAGCCGAACTGCACTAAGGCTCGAGTCTGCACTCGACCCTCGCTGCCCGCTGCTGGCTTTGTTCCCCTCCACAGCACTCAGCGTGTTTTCCGTCATCTCCATCCCGTCCTCCGCTCCGTCATCCTCTGCCTCTTCCTGTGCTCCTTTCTCCTTCATTTTACCGACTGTGTCCTCCGACTGCACCACTCCTCCGGCCGTTCCACTCTCATCTCCTTCTCCTTCTCCCATCTCCTCATCACTCATATCGCTCCCTTCTGCCACACACTCACAGCGGTTGGGGCCTTGGTGACACACCCCACAGCTCTCCGCCTTGCAGCTCCGAGCGATATGTCCCGACTCACCGCAATTGTAACAATACAAATCTGGACAGTTTCTTACGAGATGGTCATGTCCCAGACAATAGTAGCACACCTTTACTTGGTTATCGTGCAGCACACGAAAGTACTGCACTCCTTCCAGTGTCTCAAACTTCATACTGTACGGCAAAGACCTCACCCCCTCTGGGAACCGCACCTTTACATACCGGGTTCCGTCTGCTACCCATGTTCCCGGATAGTACCTCCTCTTTATTTCAGAACAGATTTTAATGTCCCACGACTCCAACTTTTTGCTCAGCACTTCATCCTCAATGTACACTGGCAAGTTCAAAAATGAAACCACCACCTCCTCTGAATATAGCAGAGTCACCTCCAAGAATTTCTCACCAACTTTCAGACTGAGTAGCAGTTTTTCCACCTCCTCACGGCCACTGACTGTCACCTCAAATCCCACATTCGGCTTTGGTCAGCAGGCAAAGCAGCTGCCCTCGCCACAGTCCTCATGAACCGCCTGGATTATATCCCAGGCTCGAATCTTCTTATCTTCACACTGCACCACCACCGTATTTTCTTTACCAAACCTCCTGAGGTCCCGGCCCAAATCTTTGAGCCTTTTTTTTCCCCTTCCCACCACAGTTTCTTCCCTAATTAAATTCCTCTCGGGAATATTGTCCTCTGAGGGGCCCGGCACTCCAGACCCCTCAGCAGCCATATGGCTGTTTTTTGTGGGCCAAAAAGACCCTAAAACCTGAAAACAACACCCCAAAACCCACCACCAACTTTTTACAAAACTCCCTCCAACACCCAGCTGCAATTAGGCAACCAGTCACACCTGGCTCACTCCTAGCCCCTCCCACCTAGAGAGTGCCGCCCACTGAGCCACGGCTGGCATTTTAATCACACTTCAAAGAAGCAACAACTAGTTGGCACTAATGTTAAATTACATACAATTTACAGCACAGAAACAGGCTATTCGGCCCAACTGGTCCATGCCATTTATGCTCTACACGAGCCTCCTCCCAACCTTCTTCATCTAATCCCATCAACATATCCTTCAATACCTTTTTCCCTCATGTGTTTATCCAGCTTCCCTTTAAATACATCTACACTATTCGCCTCAACCACTCCCTGTGGTAGCGAGTTCCACATTCTCACCACTCTCTGGGTAAAGAAGTTTCTCCTGAATTCCCTATTGGATTTATTAGTGACTATCTTATATTTGTGGCCCCTAGTTCTGGTCTCCCCCACAAGTGGAAATATCTTCTCTACGTCTACCCTATCAAACCCTTTCATAATCTCAAAGACCTCAATCAGGTCACCCACCAGCCTTCACTTTTTCAATCTTTCCTGATAGGTACTGTGAGGGTGCCGGTCAGTTCCTTCAGTAACCCCTAGATGGCACCTTCACTGGTTGGTTCCTCTTTTTTGGAGACAAATAAATTAAACAAATAAACTGTAAACAAAACTCTAATAACCCTTTAAATAAGCCTTAACAAATCAAATTAAAATTTGGTTGTTTGAACTAATTATGCACTCCAGTCCCCGCGGCGCCCACCGGTCACGAAATTGCTCGAGCGCGCCGGTGGACACCGCGTGCTCCATCTCTAGGGCCACCCGGGCGCGAACATGGCCACGGAAGAGAGGGAGGCAATCCGGTCGGACGACCCCCTCGACCGCCCGCTGCCTGGACCAATTAATGGCCTTCTTGGCCAGGCCCAGGAGCAGACCCACGAGGAGATCCTCCAACCTGCCCGCTCCCCTCCACACCGGGTGACCGTAGATCAAGAGCGTGGGACTGAAGTGCAACCAAAACTTGAGGAGCAGCCCCTTCAAATAATGAAAGAGGGGCTGCAACCTCTCACACTCACTATATGCGTGAAACACGGACTCCTCCAGACCGCAAAACAAATAGGCGGCCTGGGAGTCCGTAAACAAACTTAAGAGTCTATTGCACGGGACTGCTCTGTGCAACACCCTCCAGGCCAAGTCCCCAATAGAACAAGGGAGGACTCCCGCATAGAGAGCCCCCCATTGGGGACCTCCGCCTCCGTCGGAAGGTAAAACGGCACGCCACAGCGTGTCCGGACGGCAGGCGAAGATGGCAAAGTGGAAGGTGTGCAGGAGCAGCCCGTACAGGAAACCCCTCCGTGCGGAATGAAAAGGCACGGAGGGCATTTCCTCGAGACGGCTCAGGTTGTGAGGCGCCGATCCCCAAGGGGAGTTTCGGGGCAGGGCGCCGATAAGAAACTCCGTCCGAACGGGGGTAAGCTCGGACGGAATCACCCCACGTGCCTGAGCCGCCTCGATACACCTCGTGGCGCCGGGGGGCAGCATCGCTTTCACCGCCCCGATGGCATTGGCCGCGAGCCGGACGCTGTTCCAGGACATGCGCCGTGCCAACTCCTCTGGCGCCATCCAGCCCGCTCCTCCGCCATCGAGTAGGTCCCCGACTCTAGTCAACCTGGCAGGCACAGCCCTGCGCTCCGCCAGCCACCCGAACCCGCGGACGTGGAGGTGCGAATTCCTGAACAGCGGCTCCCGGAGGACAGCCGCCATTCCTGACGGGGGAGAGCTCCGCCTGGAGGCGACGCAGCTCCAAACCCATAGTAGTTCCTGGTAGAAGACAGGCAGCTCCCGCAGGCTGGCATGCCTGCCGCTCAGTTCCAAAAACAGGAGCTGCATGTCGTAATTGAGGCCGTGCAGCTGGCGGAAAAAATACGTCGCCAGCGCACACCATCTCGGAGGATTCTCGACGTACAGGTATCTCTGCAGCGTCTGAAGACGGAAAGTCGCAGCCTGGGTGCGGAGGCACACCAACGCCTGACCGCCCTCCCTAAGCGGGAGACTCAGAACCGCGGCAGAGACCCAGTGCTTCCTTTTGTCCCAGAAGAAGTCGACGAGCTTCTTCTGTATCTTGGCGACAAACGCAGGGGGAGGGATCAAAGTGACGAACCGGTACCACACCATGGCGGCCACCAGTTGGTTTATGACCATCGCTCGACCCCTGTAGGACAACACTCGGAGCAATCCTGTCCAGCGTCCTAAGCGAGCGGTGACTTTGGCCTCCAACTCTTGCCAGTTCGCCGGCCAGGCGTCCTCGGCAGGGCTGAGGTAGACTCCCAAGTAGAGGAGGTGTGTAGTGCTCCAGGCAAAGGGCCTGAACTCCTCCGGCAGGGAGTCCACCCGCCACTGACCCACCAGGAGTCCGGAACATTTCTCCCAGTTGATCCTGGCGGAGGATGCGTCCGAGTAAATCTGCTGGCATTCCCGCATCCTCCGCAAGTCAATGGGATCCGTGACCATGAGGAGCACGTCATCGGCGTAAGCCGAGAGGACCACCTCCACGCCCGGCCCTTGCAGAGCCAGTCCCGCCAACCTCTTCCGCAAGAGGCGCAGGAAAGGCTCTACGCAAATGGTATATAACTGGCCGGACATGGGGCATCCCTGACGCACCCCCCTCCCGAAGCGAAGGGGCGCCGTCAAGGACCCGTTAACTTTAATCAGACACTCCGCGGCAGCGTACAGAAGTCGGATCCGGGCGACAAAATGCGTCCCGAACCCGAATGCACGCAGAGTCCCGAAAAGATACTCGTGATCCACCCTGTCGAACGCCTTCTCCTGATCCAAGGAAAGGAAGGCGACCGACAGACCAGCCCTCTGGGAATGGTGGACCAGGTCCCGGACCAGATGGACGTTATTATGGATGGTCCGGCCCGGGACCGTGTAGGACTGGTCGGGGTGGATCATGTGGGCCAGCACGGCGCCAAGGCGAACAGACATGGCCCTGGCAAAGATTTTGTAATCCGTGCTGAGGAGGGAGACCGGGCGCCAGTTCTTAAGGAGGCGGAGATCACCCCTCTTAGGCAGCAGGACAATCACCGCCCTGCGCCAAGAGAGGGGCATCTCCCCGGTCGCCAAACATTCCCCCAGGACCCGCGCGTAGTCGCCCCCCAGGACGCCCCAGAACGCCCTGTGGAACTCCACGGTCAGCCCGTCCAGCCCCGGGGACTTCCCCCTAGAGAGCTGGCGGAGGGCGCCGGACAGCTCCTCCAAACTCAGAGGAGCGTCCAATTTTTCGGCGCCCTCCAGGCCGACCTTCGGCAGGTCCTCCCACAAAACTCTGCGCGCGTCCTCGCTAGATGGATCCGGAGAGAACAGAGCCCCGTAATAGGCGCGGGTCTCCGCGCGGATTCCCTCCGGATTCGAGACCAGAGATCCGTCGTCGGCCAGCAGCTCCAAGAGCTGCTTACGGACCCCCCGTCTTTTTTCCAGCGAGTAGAAGAAGGGGGAGCCGCGGTCCAGGTCCCGCAGGAACTGGATCCGCGACCTCACGTACGCGCCTCGGGACCCGACGAGCTGCAGGTCCTTCAGCGCGCCCTTCTTCTCTTCGTACACCAGCCGCAGGGCCGGATCCTCGACGACTTGACCGAGACGGGACTCCAGGTCGAGCACCTCCTTCTCCAACTGCCCGACCCGGGCCTCCCGCCTCTTGGTCGACCCCTTCGCGTACTCCTGACAGAAGAGACGGATGTGAGCCTTGCCCACATCCCACCATAGCCTCAAGGAGGGGAAGCCCCCCTGCTTCCTTCTCCAGCCGGCCCAGAACCGACTAAACGAATCCCGGAACCGTGCGTCCTCCAGCAGCAGATTGTTAAAGTGCCAATACGCGGACCCCCCCCGTGCGTGCGGCAGAACGAGCTCCGCCCACACCAGGTGGTGGTCCGTGCACGGCACCGGCCGCATGGAAGCCGCCGGAACGCAGGAGACGTATGCCCGGGAAATGTAGAGGCAGTCGATCCTGGACGCTCCTCTCCCAGACCTCACGCAAGTGAAGGCAAGGAGTCGGGATGGAGATTTCGCCAGACGTCCACCAAGTCGAGGGACCCGACCAGGTCCCTCAACTTCTCCGTCGCCGCCGGGCAAGGCAGGGCGTCCGTGCGGTCCCTCGCCTCGAGGGTACAATTAAAATCCCCCCCGAGGATAACGCACTCGCCCGCGTCGATGGAGCCCAAAAGAGTGGACACTTCTTCAAAGAAGCGCGCCTGCTGCGCACCGGCCTGAGGGGCGTACACGTTCACTAGATGGAGCAGCACGCCCCCCACGCGAACAGTGACCTGGAGCAAGCGGCCCGGCACGAGCTCCTTGACCCCCAAGATCTCCGGCTGAAAATGCGGGGCCAACAAGATAGCCACCCCACTGGAAACACTGGAGAGGTGACTCATGTTGACCCCTCCTTGCCACTCCAGGAGCCACGTGGCCTCGTCTCCCGGAACGGTGTGGGTTTCTTGCAGGAAGCACACCGCATACTTCCCGTCCCGAAGGACCGAAAAGTTATTATCTGCGGCTAGCTTCCCTGCTGCCGTTGATGTTGAGGCTGGCTATGGTTATCTTCATTTCAGAAGCATAAACCAACCCCTACTTATCACTAACGGGGGAAGGAAGGGCGGCCGCTAGTCGACCGCCACTTCCTTAGCAGCCCAGTGAGAAACAACCGGAACTGACGCAGCTCGAGCGGGTTCACGCCCGCGTCCTCGCCCATGGTCTTGTAGGCGACGCGGGCCGACCCGATGAGCAGCGCCAGCTCCGACCATCTGTCGAGGGCCCGCCGGGTGCTGTGGCGACCCTGGCATGCGGCCACAAAGTCCCGGAGCTCCCTGATGGGAATAAGAATGAGGGGGGTCCCGGCGAGGGGCGCGAGGTCATCCATCGCCTCATCGGCGAAGGAATCTAAGTCCTCCTCCGCCCCTACCACCGAGTCCCCGTCCTCCTGCGGGGGGTCGCCACTGGCGGCCGAACCGTCCGCCACGCAGTGCGCATCGGGCGGCCCGGCCGCGACGGCCGGCCCCGCCTCCGCCCGGATCCCACCCCCAGGATCGGTAGCGGAGGATTCCTCCCTGGGCTCCTCTAGGGGGGCCGGGCCAGAAGACGGCGGCGGTTCGGAGACCCCCTCCGCCCCAGGCGCCGGGACGACCGGAGAAACCGGAAAGACGGGAGAATACGTGGACCCGGCCTCCTCCAAGTCGCCCGGCGCCGGAGACACAGACAGAGGGCCCTCCTCTGCTACGCCACGGCCTCCGACCCAGCAGATGGTGTAAATTTTTGACAGACCTCGACGAAGTCGAGCAGCACCTGGGAAAAGTCCGGGCCGCTCTGGGCGAGCTCATCTTTCGCGAGCTCGCCCGACCCAGACCCCAAGCCGCCCGACCCGTCGAGGGGCAATTCCACCATTAAGGGGTCAATCCCCGCCGCGGGTTGTTCCGCTACCCCCCCCACGGGCAGGGTCTCGTCCCCATCCCCGGGAGGCACAAACTGGGCAGACGCCTCTGCCTCAGCCTCCCCAGGGACAGGCGACCCCTGCCGTTCGCCCGCGATGGTGTTAGCGGTGGGGTGGGGCGCAGTATCCGCGGCGGGCGACGACTCCCCCCGACTGGAGGGGCCTTCCTCCTCCCGGTCCTCCTCCTCGTCCAGGGGGTCGCGCCTTCTCTTGAGCGCGGAGGGGTAGAGGGAGGCCTCCATTTCTTCAGGGGCCTCCCCTGCTCCCTGCGGTGGAGCGAGTTCTTCGGGTCCCCCGGGCCCGAGCCCGGCCGCAGGTTCTAGTGTACCCGCCTCGGCGGTCGCGGCCATGGGCTCAGGCACGAGGTCCCCCTCACCTCCGCACTCCGCGATCAGCGCGATGACGCGCTTGGGCGTCTGGGGCTCCAAATTAAGGGGGACGCCCTCCACGGGGGGACCCACCCTGCGGTTTTTGGTTTTGCACCGCGCCTTCTTTCCGACCGGACCTCCCTCCTCCCCCCCGCCGGAGGCCTGGATGGCGACGGCCTCCGACGACGACCGCGCCCCGGTGGCATTTGTTTGGGAGGGGGCACGGCTAGACCCGGAGGGAGGAGCGGCGGCGGCGCCAGCCTTGGCCACGCCAGTCACCCTGGCGGCTTTGGAGGCGGGGCAGTTTTTCCGAACGTGCCCCACCTCCTTACAGGCGTGGCACCGCACGCCGTCCGTCGTCCAGAAGACGCGGTACGGGGTCCCCCCGTGGAGGATCGTGAAGGCCCCGTCCGTCTCCCCCTCCCGCGCCAGCTGGATAAAGGCCTGGCGCCGGAAGGAGAAGACATGGTGAAGGCTGCTCTCCCGGAATCCGAGCGGGATCGGAGAAATCCCCGACCTCACCTCCCCAAGTTGGTATAAGTGGGGGAGGGGGAGCTCACCGGCGATAAAGGGCGGGACGTTTGATAGAACGACCCTCTGCGCGGTGGCCTCAAGAGGGTCCACCGGCAGGAAGGTCCCGCCCACGGTGAGCCCCTTGGCGATGGCCAGGGCCACCGCCCGCTCGGACCCCAGGAAGAATACAGCCTTCCCATACATTTTCGAGGCGGCCACTATGGCCGGAGGGCCGACAACCCCAGCCATAGCCTTGACGCACACCTCGATGGTCATGTTGGGGTGGGTGTAGCTCTTCACCCCAAGCTTCTTAGTCATTAGCCGGAACGGCGACGGGGCAGCAGCAGCAGCGGGAGCAGCCATGGCTTTGGCCGCCGCCGCCGCATAAGTCATCGCCGGCCCCGTCACCGCCGAAGAAGTACTGGCCATCATGGGGTGGTTCTTAAAAAAGAGCTACACACACCCCAACTTCGTCACAGGCCTGGAGGTTTTTAATGGCCTCGGTAAAAGAGTCCTGAGCAGAGGGAGTGTAAATGCACTGGGCTACCTCTCCCCTTGATGGTATAAATTGGGAGGGGGCCCTTCCTTCCCTCTGCTCAATTGGTAATAATAGAATGAGAAAAGAGGTGCCTTTTGGAGAGGCAGAGAGAGGACAAAGAGAGAGAGAGGGGGGGTGGGAAGGAGGGGGGGGCCGCAAAGGCAGGGTCCCCACTCAACGATGGTAGACGGTGGGTGGGTGTCGGCAGGGTGCACTCCCCCGATGGTGACTCACAAAGTCTTTAAGTCAGTCTTCGGGCAGGGGGAGAGGATGTCTTCGCCTGGGCAGGCTGGAGAACGCCCAAGGTCAGCCCACACCAGGTCTTCTCGATGCACAGGAACAAGCTTCACCTGGGCAGGCTCCAGCCAACCCAGGCCAGGCTTTCGGCCCGTCTTCTTTTCCTCCCCCCCGCCTAGAATGCAAAAGTCTTTAGGGGGGAATACACAGAGACACCCACCTGCAGATGTTAGAGTTGCAGCTCCTCCCCTCCTTCCAAGTGGAGCTGTTTGTATCCTCTCTCCCTCTTTCCCTCTCCTGGGCTGGAGGCCGAATTGGGAGGCAGTGCTGGAAAAGGCCTCTCCTGTTCTAATGCTGGCCTCCTCCTCTGTCCTCCACTCCTTCCTCTCCAGGCACCTCTGTAGATGATGTAGATGGGTTGGTGTGGGTAGGTTGTAGTGGTGGTGGCCTGGGGTCACTCCTTCCTTCCACTCCACTCCCAGGCCAAGGCAACCACACACTCTCTCCCCACAGTAGCAGGAGCAGCTGAGCAACACAACCTGCTCCTCTGACTGCAAGGTCCAAAATGAGCTTGTGTGAGGGTGCAGGTCAGTTCCTTCAGTAACCCCTAGATGGCACCTTCACTGGTTGGTTTCCCTTTGTTAATTGTTACTTGTTTCTCCTGTTTATTACTTAACTGCCTTTCATTTGGTTTATTGGTTTCACCTGTTTTTGCTTGTATTTAAGTTCTGTGGTTTCTTCCCTCTGGGCTCAGTCCTGACAAGGGAGTCAGTCTTGACAAGGTGCTCTGTCTTGACTAGGTGCTCAGTTTTGGACAAGCCGGTTGCCCTGTGGTAGCTTGTCTTGAGCTCAGTCTTGACAAGCCGGTTGCCTCACGGTAGCTTGTCTTGAGTTCCTATCTTGACTAGCCATTTGCCTATGTGGTAGCTTGTCTTGAGCTCCTATGTTTTGTAACTGTTTACCTGTGTGATTCTAGTAAAGTACCTTTATTTAAGACTGCATACCTGCTTCTCGCCTCGTCTATCTGCACTTGGGTCCTGAACCAGCCTCGCCCGGACAGCACGGCCCCATGTCTACACGGCCCCATGACAGCAACCCTGACAGGTACAACCTCTCACAGTTCTGTTATCATTCTGAAGAACTGCGACATACGGAATGGATTCCTTCTAGAGGACCCCACAGTACAACATGAAGGATCAAACCTTCCTCGCAAACAGTGGACAACCATCAACTGCCTCAGAACCGGCCATGGTAGATGCTGCCACCTTCTCCAAGATTAAAGCATCCCCATCATGCGACTGTGGAACTCCTAATCAGACCCTGGAGCACATCATTGAGCACTGCCCTCAGAGGAAATTCGCAGGCAGCCTACAAGACATCCACGCTGTTACACAGGAAGCTTTGGCCTGGATATCTGACTTAGATACTGACATTTGATTTGCTCTGCTACTACCATACGGACGAAGATGATGATTTTGGTAAATCTTTTTTGCACCTTCACCAGTGCCTCTATGTCAGTAGTCAATTTGTGTTCTCAGTTAGAACACATTTCAGAGCTAGTAAGGAAAGCATAACAGCACTGTGGGAGCACCTTCACCACACGGACTGCAGCGGTTCAAGAAGTCGGCTCACCACAACCTTCTTAAGGGCAATCAGGGATGGGCAACAGATGCTGGACTTGCCAGCGATGCCCACATCCCAGGAACGAATAATAAAAAATATTCAAACTCCAAATTGCTGCGAGTGATTTTACTGTAGCTGTGCTTAATACACCGGAGATGGACAAGCAAACTTGTATTTATATCGTGCTTTATCATGTCCTGAGGGTGTCCCGAAACATTTCAGTCAAGGAATTACTGGTTTGATGTTCTCTCACTGTTGCCAGGTTGGCTGCCAATTGCTCAGTGTAAGGTCCCATAAACAGTGACAAAAGAGCAGCCAATTGTTTTCTTTGGTGGTGTTGGTTGCGGGCAGAATGTTGACCAGGACACCGGGAGAACTAAGAACGTAGAGGAGATCTCCCCGGTGTCCTGAAGCCAACATTTATCCCTCAACCAACACCACTTCTAAATATTAAAACAGATTATCTGGTCATTTATCACAATGCTGTTTGTGGGAGCTTGCTATGCGCAAATTGGTGGCCGCGTTTCCCTACATTACAACAGCGACAGTAAAGCACTTTGGGATGCCCTGAGGTGGTGAAAAGTGCTATATAAATGCACAAAATAAAAACAGAAAATGCTGGAAATACTCAGCAGGTCAGGCAGCATCTGTGGAGAGAGAAACAGAGTTAAAGGGCTAGATTTTCCTGGAGCCGTCAGGCAAGGTTTCCGGCGTGTGGGGGGGACATCCCGAATTTGGGGGTCCCGACACCATCCCGCCCAAAACCCCGCCCCACGTAAGTTTCAGGGGCGGCGGGTACCCGCCCCGCACTGGGACCCGCCGAAACCAGGCGGGAAGGGATTAGTGCCAATTAACTGCCTGTTAACAAGTAGTTAACAGGCAGTTTTTAGCCTAATCCCTATTTTGAGGGGTGTCGTGTGGGTTTCCCGACGGCTCCAAACCACGCCAGGTTAGAGCAGGCGGGCCGTCGGGTTGAAGGAGTTGGAAGGGTCGCGATGTCGGCGCTCAGGTGAGTGATGGGTGCATGAGTGCAAAGGTAAGTGTGTTTGGTGTGTCTAAAGTGTGTAAAGAACTTTTACTTACCTGTACTTACCTTTACAGCCTTTCTTCCTGTAGCCGTCAGGAGTCCATCACTCAGCCGGCACTTAAAGCTGAATGGCTGCGATCTGTGAAAAGTGACAGCCTTCAGCTTTGAGTGCCGGTGAGAGTTCTAACTGAGTCTGTGCAGAATGACTCATGGTAGAACTCAGACTGTCAGTGTTTCACAGCTGCAAACAGCTGTGAAACGCTGATATTTCATCTGTCAAGAACTCTTGACAGATGAAATTGCAGTCTGTGACGTCACCTGTTGTCGGGCGGCCCTTAATTGGCCTGCTGAGCCCGCTGGGTGGGCTCAACAAGGTCAATCAAGGGGAAATCACGTGGATTCGCCGGACGTCGATGTAGGCGGGTCAAAAACCCGAAAGTTGAAGTTCCGCCTTCTTCCCGACAGGTTCGGGAAAATCTACCCCAACGTTTCAGGTCGATGACCCTTCATCAGAACTGGAAAAAGTTGGAGATGGAACAGGTTTTTAAGCATGTGTAGGGACAGGGAAAGGGGGGAGGGGAGGAAAGAACCAAAGGGAAGGTCTGGGATAGGGTGGAAGGCAGGAGAGATTAAGAGGCAAAAGGGATGATGGTGCGAGGCAAAAGGAGATGGTAATGGGACAAGTAAAGAAACAAAAGATGACTCTAGATGAAGTGTAAATGGCAATGGCAGAATGATCGACAGCTGCCATGTGAGGGAGAGAGAAAAACAATGAAAAAAAAGATAGGGACAGCGGTTATAGTCTGAAATTGTTGAACTCAATGTTGAGTCCAGAAGGCTGTAAAGTGCCTAATCGAAAGATGAGGTGCTGTTCCTCGAGCTTACGTTGAGCTTCATTAGAACAGTGTAAGAGGCCGAGGACAGAGAGATCAGAGTGGGAGTGGAGCGGTGAATTAAAGTGACAGGTGACCGGAAGCTCAGGGTCACCCTTACAGACTGAACGGAGGTGTTCCGCAAAGCGGTCACCCAATCTGCGTTTGGTCTCCCCAATGTAGAGGAGACCACATCGTGAGCAGCGAATACAGTATACTAAATTACAAGAAGTACAAGTAAATCGCTGTTTCACCTGGAAG